>NC_036854.1:32242366-32295022 GCF_002910315.2 Salvelinus sp. IW2-2015 | reverse complement strand
CTACACCGTAGAAAATAGACAAATATAGAAAAACTCTTGAAAGAGTAGATGTGTCCAAACTTTTGACTGGTACTGTGTATATACAGTGAAGTCGGAAGTTTACGTACACCTTAGCCAAATACATTTAAACTCAGTTTTTCACAATTTCTGACATTTAATCTAGTAAAAATCCCCTGTCTTAGGTCAGTTAGGATCACCACTATATTTTAAGAATGTGAAATGTCAGAATAATTGTAGAGACAATTATTTCTTTCAGCTTCATTTCTTTCATCACATTCCCAGGGGGACAGAAGTTTACATACACTCAATTAGTATTTGGTAGCATTGCTTTTAAATTGATAACTTGGGTCAAATGTTTTGGGTTGCCTTCCACAAGCTCCCACAAAAAGTTGGGTGAATTTTGGCCCATTCCTCCTGACAGAGCTGGTGTAACTGAGTCAGGTTTGAGGCCTCCTTGCTCGCACATGCTTTTTGTGGTTCTGCCCACAAATTTTCTATACTTTGTTGTCATTAAGCCATTTTGTCACAACTTTGGAAGTATGGTTGGGGTCATGTCCATTGGAAGACCCATTTGCGACCAAGTTTTAACTTCCTGACGATGTCTTAAGATGTTGCTTCAATATATACACATAATTTTCCTCCCTCATGATGCCATCTATTTTGCGAAGTGCACCAGTCCTCCTGCAGCAAAGCACCCCCACAACATGATGCTGCCACCCCCGTGCTTCACGGTTGGGATGGTGTTCTTCAGCTTGCAAGCGTCCCCTTTTTCCCCAAACATAACGATGGTCATTATGGCCAAACAGTTCTTATTTTGTTTCATCAGACCAGAGGACATTTCTCCAAAAAGTATGATCTTTGTCCCCATGTGCAGTTGCAAACCGTGTCTGGCTTTCTTATGGGCGGATTTGGAGCAGTGGCTTCTTCCTTGCTGAGCGCGCCTTTCAGGGTTATGTCGATATAGGACTCGTTTTACTGTGAGGTAGATACTTTTGTACCTGTTTCCTCCAGCATCTTCCACAGGCCCTTTGCTGTTGGTCTGGGATTGATTTGCACTTTTCGCACCAAAGTACGTTCATCTCTAGGAGACAGAACGCGGTCTCCTTCCTGAGCGGTATGACGGCTGCGTGGGCCCATGGTGTTTATACTTGCGTACTATTGTTTGTACAGATGAACGTGGTACCTTCAGGCGTTTGGAAATTGCTCCCAAGGATGAACCAGACTTGTGGAGGTCTCACATTTTTTTCTGAGGTCTTGGCCGATTTCTTTTGATTTTCCCATGATGTCAAGCAAAGAGGCACTGAGTTTGAAGGTAGGCCTTGAAATACAACCACAGGTACATCTCCAATTGACTCAAATGAGCCTATCAGAAGTTTCTAAAGCCATGACATCATTTTCTGAATTTTCCAAGCTGTTTAAAGACACAGTCAACTCAGTGTATGTAAACGTCTGACCCACTGGAATTGTGATACAGTGAATTATAAGTTAAATAATCTGTCTGTAAACAATTGTTGGAAAAATGACTTGTGCCATGCACAAAGTAGATGTCCTAACCTACTATCCAAAACTATAGTTTGTTAACAAGAAATGTGTGGATTGGTTGAAAACGATTTTAATGACTCCAACCTAAGTGTATGTAAACCTCCGACTTCAACTGTATATAGTATATACTACCATTTAAAAGTTTGGGTCATTTAGAAATGTCTTCACACATATGGAATCATGTAGTAACCAAAAAAGTGTTCAACAAATCAAAATATATTTTATATTTGAGATTCTTCAAAGTAGCCACCCTTTGCCTTGGTGACAGCTTTGCACACAATCTTTTGACTGGTGCTGTATATTTCAGGATGTTGTGTCTCCCCGGACATAATCTGAATTCATGTACATATTACAGTTTTGAAAACATATAGCTTTTCCAAAAAGAGTGGTCTCTTGGCACACAAGTTTAGTCCCGGGACAGGGTAAGTTAAGCCGCCTACAAATTTCTGTACTGAATTAAATATGACCACTACCGTTATAAAACCATGTCTATCTTTATTTCCCAAACACAATTCAACACACCTCGACCTATTGTTCCGGGCTGTTGTTTCCTATATTTATTTTGTTTTTATTTTGGGGTATATGTCAACACCAGCTACAGGCTAGCCAGCTAGCTAGCTGGGTTGCAATGGAGCCCACATCACCTGGAATAGCTAATCAACGTTTCCAGCGATGTAGAAGCTGTGTTTATTACATTCTTATCCGGGACAATATTGACAATGCAGCAAATTTCAATTCTGCATGAACTTATGGGAAAAACGCAAATTGGAACTTTCTCATTCTTTACTCCTGTGACTGGACGCCGTTCAGGCCTGATGGAGGTATACCCGCCTTGTCATCTGTCCCTACCTGAATGGCCTTTGCTACCTGGAACTTGCCTGCAGAGGAAGTCGTCTCTATCTTCTTGTCCTCCTCCATCTTGTAGTGGAGTGGACGGAGAACAGCAAGAGGATTGTTCCAATTAGTGTTGGTCCCATGTCACAAGTCGTGGAAACCGAAGGCAGCGGCATGCTGCTAAGCGGACTGGAGTGTCTGCGAGAGGTTAGGAGCAGATTGACATAAGGAATAGCTTCTCGTTCTGGTGCCTGATCTACCTGTGGCTTCATCGCCGGGATTGCCTATGTCTGCAATGGCTGTGCTGACACCCAGTATGCTGACTCCAGCAGAGGCTTCGTCGTTGAGTTCAGCTCCTTTCCCTCTCTCTGGACTGACAGGGCACTGCCTGCTGTGGGAGGTCTGGACCTATCACCGGGAGCAGTGGGCGTATGCTATCCTGCTTCTTGTGGGCCTGTAAAAGGTTCAACGAATTATATGAGGGGTACTAATGGGCGGATATCTCCATCCCTTTGTCCGGCCATTGTATTGGGCAGTTCAATGGTGAGAAATGTCCCTGGAGCAAAAACGTTGTGCTATCTAGGAGCACGAGTACAGGACATCAATAAGCTGCTCCCAAACATTTTAAACCTGCATCATGAAATTTAGTCTATCATAGTTCATATGAGATTCAATGACATTATAAAGGGCAACTCAGAACAACTGAAGATTGATTTTAAAGAACTGATTGGGTCTCTACAACAACAAACGCCCCATAATATCTGYCCCTTTGCCCTCCCTAAATCGTGGCATTGAACGTTTCAGCAGACTTTTAGCCCTCCATAACTGGCTACGGGACTATTGCAGCTCTGTGGGTGTAACGTGTATTGACAATTTTAATACCTTCTGGAAACAAAGCTTGTTTTATAGGAGGATGGGATCCACTCAAATCATTTGTGTTCCTGGATCCTTTCACAGCATTATAAGGCTGCGTTGAGACAATGACTTATCAATGACRRAAGGCCAGCTCAGTTAATCCCTACCATTTTGTCAGTGAGTTGTCATGATGCTTCAGCAAATGTACATTATCCCAGGTGCGTTGGAAGTCACAGTGTAATAACCTGATCCTACAGCTATTGTATGCAGAAATCATGTGCCTATGAACCAGAGTTATGCTGTTAGCACTGAGGCGGTGTGCCCTAGTAGGAAGTCCACTGTGTGCAGCTCACCCTGCACTAACATAAATAACGTGAGCATGTCTACCTCTGCTAAGCTTCCCAGTAAAGCAATGAAAGCAATCAAGCATCCCAGAAAAGTACTAAAATAGCTCACGTTAACATATGTAGCTTAAGAAACAAGGTTCATGAAATCAATAATTTGCAAGTAACAGATGACATTCATATTCTGACAATCTCTGAAACTCACTTAGATAATACCTTTGATGATACAGTGGGAACAATACATGGTTATAACATCTACAGAAAAGACAGAAATGCCAAAGGTGGAGGTGTTGCCGTTTATATTCAGAACCACATTCCTGTAAAGCTTAGCGAGGATCTCATGTTAAATGCTGTTGAAGTAAGATGGCTTCTGCCACAGGTTCATCTGCCTTACCTAAAGGCCATTCTGGTGGAAAGCTGCTATAGACTACAAAGTGTTAATAGTCAGTATCTGGATAACATGTGTGAAATGCTTGATAATGTATGTGATATCAACAGAGAGGTATATTCAAGAGAWAGCTTCAAACTGTAACTAGTTCCTGAATCAGTCAACCTACCAGGGTAGTTACAAACAGGAATGAAATCATCAACATGTATTGATCACATCTTTACTAATGCTGCAGAAATGTGCTTTAAAGGAGTATCCAAATCCATCGGATGTAGTGATCACAATATAGTAGCCATGTCTAGGAAAACCAAAGTCCCAAAAACTGGGCCTAATATAGTGTATAAGAGGTCATACAATAAGTTTTGTAGCGATTCCTATGTTGTTGATGTAAAGAATATGTGTTGGTCTTTGGTGTGTAATGAGGAGCAAACAGACGCTGCACTTGACACATTTATGAAATTGCTTATTCCAGTTACATTAAGAAAATGACTGCAAATTGTTAAATCCTCGTAGATTGATGAGGAATTAAAAAATGGTATGGTTGCGAGGGATGAGGCAAAATGGCAAATAAGTCTGGCTGCACAACTGATTGGCAAATGTACTGCAAATGGAGAAATCATGTGACTAAACTCAATAAAAAGCAGATGAACCTACACTATGAAACAAAGATAAATGACAAAGAATGATAGTAAAAAACTTTGGAGCACTTMAAATGAAATTTTGGGCAAAAAGGCAAACTCAGCTCCATCATTCATTGAGTCAGATGGCTCATTCATCACAAAACCCACTGATATTGCCAATTACTTTAATGATTATTTAATTGGCAAGATTATCAAACTTAAGCATGACATGCCAGCAACAAATGCTGGAAAATTACTGAGGATAATAGCGGACGATATTGCCACTCCTATTTGCCATATCTTCAATCTAAGCCTACTAGAAAGTATGTGCCCTCAGGCCTGGAGGGAAGCAAAAGTAATTCCGCTACCCAAGAATAGGAAAGCCCCCTTTACTGGCTCAAATAGCCGACCAATCAGCCTGTTACCGACCCTTGGTAAACACAAATGACTGATGATTGGCTGAGAGAAATTGATGATAAAAAGATTGAGGCAACTGTTATGTTAGAATTCAGTGCGGCTTTTGACATTATCGATCATGGTCTGCTGATGGAAAAACATATGTGTTATGGCTTTATACCCCCTGCTATATTGTGGACAAGGAGTTACCTGTCTAACAGAACACAGAGGGTGTTCTTTAATGGAAGCCTTTTCAACATAATCCAGGTAGAATCAGGAATTATCTAGGGCAGCTGTCTAGGCCCCTTACTTTTTTCAATCTTTACTAATGACATGCCACTGGCCTTGAGTAAAGCCGACATGTCTATGTATGCGGATGACTCAACACTATGCACGTCAGCTACTACAGTGAGTGAAATCACTACCTAAAGGCAAAAGGCCTTCTGCGGGGACTGGGATCAAAAAAATATATAGGACAAAACTCACATCATGACAAGAGAGACAACACAGCACTACATAAAGAGAGACCTTAAGACAACATTTACATAAATGTGATATTAAAGTTTTTTTTATATATATATAAATTGGTCAAAAATGTCATTATGGGGTATTGTGTGTAAATTGATGAGGAATTTTTGAATAAGACTCTAACGTAACAAAATGTTGAGGTCAAGGGGTCTGAATACTTTCTGAAGGCAGTGTATCTTTTGAGGCCATTTAGATGCTGCTATCTGGTGGCAGAAGAAGAGAATGACACTTTCACATAAAAAGGTAAGAGACCTTTATCAAATACAGTACAGTGTGAAGATAGGCAGAAACTGCTTCTACAATAGTATTCCCGATAACACTTGTAGGCGATGTCATGGCTACGTTGGCTAGTTAAGCTCATGCGTAGAAACACGTCGACGGGTGTAATGGTCGTCTCATGCCGAAATGCGAACGTCAAATCAGGCATTCCTTAAAGTTGTTTTTGACGAAAATGAGAACGTGTCAGTTTGCGATGATGCGTCTCTGGGTTTACTGGGTTTAGAAACTCTGTGCCTTCATGCTACGGGTGAGTAGACGTTCAAGCCCAGCACTGATTGTCAACCCTTATTAATGACATATATCTACTTTGTGGTTGTCCCTTCAAACGTATTAAATTATTCCTGACGAAACATTTGTCAAGTTCTCCATCTTGTTGTAGTTGAGTCTGAATAGTTTGACTAGTATAAACTACCGTTCCCATGAGCGCTACGCGTCTCTTTACGCAATCCTGAGGATTTCTTATCAGCTTTTACGTAATGAYGCTAACATTCGAAAGCAAAAGCCGGGAGCAAACTTCAAAATAAAAGCCACCTCAGACTGAAATCCACAACATCTAGGCCTATTTTGAACTGTATTATATTGATAACAGATGCTCTTGTATCTGATTTTATATTGTAGCCCTACTGGACTCTAATGAGCTTGTTGAACAAAAATACTTAGAATCCAATAGTTTTTTAAAATCATAACAGGACTTTTATTCTGACACCACTATTAATCCTCATTCTTGTCTACGTTTCTGGCTTACCCCCAATGTTAAACCGACCTCTACCAACCACGGGGATACAGAAAAAAACGCGTCACCGTGAATTCAATTCACATCTCTTTTATCGGGTGAACGTGCCCCGGTGACAGTCCGTTCTCCCCGCAGTTATGAGGCTCCGCTGGTCCGGGGGCGTGCTGCTGTCGGTGGCGGCTGCCTACTACGTCTATACTCCGTTACCGAGTACGGTGAGCGAGCCCTGGAAGCTCATTCTGCTGGACGCGCTGTTCCGGAGCTTCATACATGTGGTAGGACTGACTGGTAATGACTTGAAAATAGAATAGAACGTATTAGTTAAGGCAGGTGTTTTGCTGTAAATAGTATTGAATACTAGAATTAGTCGGTTCATGACATTTTGCAGTGAACTGGTTAGCCTATGGGTCCCATCAGGTCATGTAGCCCACAGGACAGTCAAATAACCTATAGTGCCTTGACAGTCCATTAAGGGCACCAATCAGGGGCGTCATGGACCCCAAAAATCTGTGGGGGCACAAAGGGGGGTGTGGTCTGGGGAATACATTTGAGAATTGCACATTTTTCAAAAACCTGAGACAGCTTTCCCCTGCAATCTAGAGCCATAATAAATATGCTTAATTCTATGTAAAAAATCMGTCTATTTCAACAGTCTTGGGAGAGGCGAAGGTCGAGACATGCGTCCTCTGAAACATGACTCGCCAAGCCACGCTGCTTCTTAACACACTGCTCACTTAATCCGGAAGTCAGCCGCACCAAAGTGTCGGAGGAAACAAAGTTCGACCCTCCCCTAACCCAAACGGCGCTGGGCCAATTGTGTGCCGCCCTATGGGGTCCCAGGCTGTAGTGGCGAACCCCAGGCTGTAGTGGCGCCTTAGCACTGCACTGCGCCACTTGGGAGGCCAATACAACTATATTTCTTCATATCTAAGCATACCTCTTGAGCTATCTGTATCCTGCTGACTAGTGTTTTTTTTTTTTAAACAAACTAAATATGCTTCTCTGCATCTCTGCTAATATCTGGGTCTTATTCAGTACATTTAGTTATTGCTTGCTTTTCTAAAGTCTACCAACCTTGCCAGCAGGCATGCCAGCTAAGATAGATGGACAAGSTAGCTTGTCTAACTTGATTGATAGCCTGAAATGGCTTCTTGGTAGCTAGTTATGAAGTTGGGAGATTGGGAACCTATCTGGGCTAGTTAAACCCAGCTTCAAATAATTGCTAAGTGGCTAGTAGTGTTACAGAGAAAAAATAAATACAAATTATATATATCAACAGGACAAATCTGAGGGGGCACGGACCCCTGTGCCCCTATGGGCATGACGCCTCTGGTAATAGTGTTTTGGGTTGGAGAATAGTAGCATGACATTATAGGCCTTTACTTGACCAGACTGCCTGAACTTTGAACCTCTATCATTGGCCAACTACAATAAGTACACACACACATACACACAGGCCTTGTGTGGTGATAAGTTTAGTACACTGCATTATTTTCCAGAAAGTAGGCTGGCCCTCTTTGAAGTCACGTAGGTTGATTCATCGATATCTTTTTATCTATAAATCTCTCTTACAAAAACTCCCGCCGTGCCTAACATCATTATTCATCTTTAGTTACCATATCCGATCTCAGGGATGGCTAACCCTGAAAATGCCTTTGGTCTCCTCAGAGTTAGGTAAAACTGCTTTCAGTTTATTTGCATCCCATGTATAGAACAGATTGGAGACCTCCTTGTTGTGGAATGTGGTTGTTTTTCTTGAGAATTTGTATTTTTTACATTGTGTTCTTTTTTGAGAAAATTGTGTATATGCAGGGCTCCTTGCTCCCTTGCAAAAGAGACCTTGGTCTCAATAGTGACTCCATTCAAATAAATAAATAATGAAAATTGTGGCAGTGGTCACTGACCTTGTGCAACAGTGTCAACAACAGTAAGGATCTGATGAAATAGAGAGTGTGGTGTGGCTGAGAGTCATCAACACGCCTTAACCCGTGTCTCTACCTAACCTCCCTCTAACCTGAACTACCAGTCCAAACACCTACCTAGCTTATTAGTAATACTGTAGACGATTACACACTGATCACACTGAGACCTGCAGTACCAGTCCCCACACCCTATACAGTATATCTGGATGGCTGGTTGTAGTTTATACATCCTGTCACTGTGTGCATATATTAAACTGAGCGTGTGTGTGTGTTCCAGGGTGATGTGGCGCAAGCTCTAGGGGTGTGTCACAGTGTCCATATGTTGAACTCTGTGGTGTCTCGGTTGGAGGTGATTGAGCCATGGTCTAGTCCTACTGTACGTGTCACTGACTCCGCCTTGGGGGGCGTGCCCGCACGAGTGTTCCAGCCAGTTGGAGGAGGAGCCAAGCTCAGGAGGGGAGTGCTTTACTTCCATGGTGGGGGATGGGCCCTTGGCAGCGGACGTAAGTGTGTGTGTGCTAGAGTGTCTTTTTAAACTTTCCATATGTGTTTATGCACAAAATGTTCTGCATTTGTATGTATGTGTAGGAATGAGATCTTATGACCTGCTGTGTAGGAGGATGGCTGAAGAGCTGGATACAGTTGTTGTGTCGGTTGAGTGAGTATCAGAACCACTAATACTTAAAAAAAATATATCTACATAAATCATATGAGAACCGAACTGGCAACCGGAAGGCTACCATTGTGCCCATGAGCAAGGCTCTTATACTAACTTAACTTATGGTGTGTTAATTGTTGTTACCATAGTTACCGCTTGGCCCCTGATGCAGTGTTTCCAGACCAGTACCATGATGCTCTAGCAGCGTCCAGGGCCTTCCTGTCCCCAGAGGTCTTGCAGCGCTATGGGGTGAACCCAGCCAGGGTGGGGGTGTCTGGAGACAGCTCTGGGGGGAACCTCGCTGCAGCCGTGGCCCAGCGGGTACACACATGTAAACGTACACACATGCACACACACACACACACTCACACACAAACAGTCACACACTATCACATTCTTTTTCTGGCCACAGATTTCTGCAGATGACAGTATGAGTGTGAAGTTCAGTATCCAGGCGTTGATCTACCCAGTCCTCCAGGCTCTAGACCTGAACACCCCGTCCTACCAACAGAACCACAACGTACCCATCCTGCACCGACACCTCATGGCCAGGTACACACACACACAAACACACACACACACACACACCACACACACACAAACACACACACACACACACACACACACACACCACACACACACACACACACACCACACCACACAACACACACAACACACACACAACACACACACACCACCACCTGTTACTAATCTTCCTCTCGCTCTCTAGGTTCTGGCTGATTTACCATGGGGGCTGATCCCTCTCTCCTCCCTCATCTCCTCTCCTCCCCCTCCTCCCTCCTTCATCCCTCCATCCCCCCTTCCATCCGTTCTCATCTCAACTGGACCTCCCTGCTCGCGGCCAAACACCAAAAGCATTACCGGCCCGTCGGCATGGAGACTGGGTCGCGGGAGGTCACGTGGATAGTGCCGGGGTTGGTGGATGTTCGAGCGGCGCCGTTGCTTGCAGAACAGGGGATTCTGGGTAGAACGCCGCGAGCGTACGTGATGACGTGTGAGTTCGACGTTCTGAGGGACGATGGGTTGATGTACGCCAGGAGACTACAGGACGCGGGCGTCACGGTTACCAGTGTTCACTATGACGACGGTTTCCACGGCTGCATGGTCTTCTCCTTTTGGCCGTTTTTGTCCTCCGTTGGCCAGAGGAGTCTGGACAACTACATCCAGTGGCTAGACCACAACCTCTAGAACAGCCACACTCAACATGCGAACCGCGGTCTGGAACCGGATCCAGAAGAGGGTCGATACGGACAGTGTGTTTAAAATCTATTTTTTAAGAAATCAATCAGGCTTTTAACTTACTGCTGTTGAGTAGTTATCATGGGCAGGGGACTCGACCCCAAGGGGGCCCCCATGGATTTTGTTGAATCACTCAGGTATCATATGAACACACATAAGAAGTCATGGAAAAATGTGTAGAATTGCAGGAAATTTGCTTTAAAACTGCAACAGTTTTTTTGGCCCCATGTCAAATTGTGTMGAATTGCAGAAAATTTGCTTTAAAACGGCAAGTTTTTTCTCCGCCAGCAGAAGGGGTGTGAATTGTTTGAACAGTTTGGAGTTACATGCGTTGCGAAGGGCGGGTTTGTTACTACGCCGACKGATGACAATACCCATCCGGACCTTTGCCACTTAGGAAATTTGTGTGACCAGACCATCTAAAATAGTAGTCTAGACCACGACAGAACCCTATGGAACCCAAGTTATGTTTAGAATCAAAACTATAGGATCACAACCTAGAACCCAATAGGAGCACCACTAGGACTAAAATGTCCAGGCAACCAGACAACCACACCTCCCATGCCTCTTTCCTCTTGACTACCTAGCTGATCCTGTGGTTGTTCAATGTAAAGACAGTGAACTGTCAGCTGTCTATGGAAACTGATTTAAAGCTTTGAATGCTAACAGTCTGATACACTGAAAGACTGACCAACATACACATCTGTGTGGAATCTCTGGGTTGTGCAATAATATGTTGTATTTATTTATTTGACCATTCCAAGCTTAGAGAAGCAGGCAGAAGAGAGCCAAAAACAGACCTCACCACATGTTTTAACTACAGCCCCTGAGGAACAGTGTTTTACTAGGGTATAGGACCACTAAGAGAGAAACTGACACGGCATGAGACCAGACAGGCTGAAAATGTTTTTTTATAGATATTATTTTAGAAATGAAGTAACGCACTGGGCAAAAATGGTTGAATCAACATTTTTTCCACTTAAAAAAAATCTGTGATGGAAAGCTGATTGGATTTGCAAAAAATCATTAACCTAAGGGAATTTTGTCATTTTTTTTCACCCAACTTTTGACCTAAATCCAATGACATGGTGAAATTGTTTGTTGATTTCACGTTGAATTCACGTGATTGACAACTCAACCAAATGTAAATCAAAACTACACATTGAAATGACGCCAGTGTGAAGATATGTTATGTGCAGAGAGAGAGAACATTGACCATAGAACGTGTGTGTTTTTATTATAAGGAATATTGTCTGTTCTAAATGCGTCCGAGGATCAGGTGTTGGTGTAATGTGAAGATATAAAGCCATGTGAACCAGGAATTCTAGGTATTCCAAATGGGCGTCTTTTCTTTTAGAAAGATCTGTCCTCCTTTCTCACATAATGTACATAGCTGTTGGTTTGGCCTATTATGTTGATGTGTTTTCCTTTTCCATTTTTTTTTTCAATTTCAATGTACTTTAGGCCTGGCCAAAGTCATACATTTAGACATATGGCTCTGGGCCTGGCTATTGACCCTGGGTGTGATACCACTACTCGACAGATGGTGACACTGTTGTGCTCTACAGATTAGAAAACCCCTTCCAAGAATCAACTGATTGTAAACTGGTAGGGAACAAAGGCCTCCGTTTGAGCTTCAAAACTGTGAACAGTTTTATATTATCACTGAAGAGATTTTAAACTAATGAATATATGTACATAAAATATATATTTATCTGATGTTGAGTCTAAATGGATCTGAAGTTTCAGTGGTGTGTATTGGTTCAGCTAACTTCCTGTTCTGAGCACAGTATTGTAATATACTTACAGGTGACAAATGTTTTTATTTTATTTAACTAGGCAAGTCAGTTAAGAACAAATGCTGATTTACAATGACGGCCTACCCCAGCCAACCCGTAACCCGGATGACACTGGGCCAATTGTGTGCCGCCCTATGGGACTCCCAATCACAGCCGGATGTGATACAGCCTGGATTCGAACCAGGGACTGTAGTGACACCTCTTGCACTGAGATGCAGTGCCTTAAACTGCTGTGCCACTCAGGAGGTGAAAAATGTTCTTCCTGTTAATAATAACAATTGTGTGTGTGTGTGTGTGTGCTGTTCCAGTTTAAAGAATGCAGTTTGAACCTTCAGGGTGTTTTGAAGCTGAGTGGCACGTCTCTTTGTTGCTACAGGGTAAAATCACACACACAGAGACAGATACATACATACATACATACAGTGCACACACATACACTAACACATGCACACACACATACACGCACACTAGCACGCCAGCTATGTGAGTGTGTGAATTGAATGGTAGCAGAAGGTTTTAGGCAGGAGATGGCTCCCAAATTGAGAATTAGGGAACCTGTTCTAATTTTCTATCTTTCACGCTCTCCCTTTGCATTCTCTTTCTCGACTTCTGCCTTCCTTTCTTTCCTGGTCTCTGTCTCTCTACCTCCTATCTCTTTTCTTTCTCACACCCTGAAGAGGAAGAGGGTAACCTGACCCATCAGATGATCACATGACCTGTGACATGACAGTAGAAGGTGAACAGGTACAGTACATGCTCGATCAACACATCTGAGTGTGTGTGTGTGCACAAGTGACTGCATGTTAGTGTGTTTGTGCGTGTCCCTGACCCTGTTTGGGGAGTCAGTCTCTGTGCCCTGGGGAGTAACCTGTTAATCACTTGCTGCTGGATGATTATTTCAAAAGAAAACAAAACCTACAGAATGAAAATGGAGAGGATGTGAAAAAAGAAGTGTGGGAGTCGATGGGGTAATGTGAGAGGAGAATGTTATCACTGAGAGTAAAGGTTACATTGTTCACTGCTTCCTGACAGGGAAAATGAGGGAGAGAGATGGAGGGGGGAGTAGGGGAGGAATAAGTAGGGAAAGGGAGAGAGAGAGAATGGGAGGAAGAGGGGTAGAGAGAGTGAGAGTTTGTGCTTCAGGGCAGGGCAGTTCAGAGTAMCCCCGTTTATACCTGGTTCTAACATGCATCCTTTGCCTTGGGCTCCCGAGTGGCGCAGCGGTCTAAGGCAATGCAGTTCAGTGCTAGAGGGGTCACTGCAGACACCCTGGTTCAAATCCAGGCTGTATCCCAACTGGCTGTGATTGGGAGTCCTATGGGGCGGCGCACAATTAGCCCAGTGTCGTCTTGATCTGGCTGGTGTAGGCCGTCATTGTAAATAAGAATTGCCTAGTAAAATTWAAAAATATGACTTCCAAATTCTGATTGTGCCCACATTTTCAGACAGGTGTAGATGATTAAAAGATGCATTGTGATCAGATTTTTTTGACCACCTCCGGAGGTAGTCAGGCACGCATTGTGCCTAGATATCTTACTAATGTAGATATCTTACTAATCTGGAAAGTGAAATCACATCAAATCTTATTTGTCACATGCTTTGTAAACAGCAGGTGTGGACTAACAGTGAAATGCTTACATATATAAGGTGGGGCTTCCGTGCATGCCAATTATTCAATGGGTATTCTTTWAAAAAATTATATGAATGTATTTATTTTAAGATGCAATAAGTCAACGGTGCTACCTGTCAATGATATTAGAGGCCGGTATAATGATATTTTAATGATATTTTAAATGGTTTGACCATCCAGATATGTTTACACTTGGTTGAGGAGGTGGTCAGGACGAGCTGATCACAATCAAATCAGTGTGTCCTTTAATTGTTTACACCTGTCTAAAAATGTGGGCACAATGAGGATGTGGACCAGATCATGACACAGGGCGCATGTTAGCACCAGGTAGAAAAGGGGCTTCTGATATTGTATCTCACTCTCTTCCCCTCTCTCTCTCTCTCCCCCCACGTCGTAGGTTGGTTCTGACTGACTGCCTGATTCCTGAAGTGAAATGAGGCATTGAGTTAGCAGCTCCCACTACAATGGTGCTAGTTACACACACACAGTCATACAGTCACACAGTCAGTATATCAACTTTAGTTGGGGCTTTTCCTGGCGTCAGAAAAAATAAAGATGCCAAAAACAGATCTCTGGAAAACCCAACATTTCCTCATTGGCCATTGGTCGGTTCTCTGATTCCCAATCTTCCAATTGGCCCATTCTATTGTCTCCCGCCTCCCACCCCCCTGTAGTGTGCGTGTGCCAGATATTACTGCAATGGTCATGGATGCATTGTTTAGCTGTATTGTGTGTGTGTGTTACAGCCGTGTGGTTGACTGAATTGTTTAGCTGGGAGAGAGTTCTGAGGAGGTCATGTCAACAACAAGGTCTAGAGAGAGTTGGGAAAGAAACAGAAAATAGAGAGTGGGGGAGTAGAGTAGTAGTACAGTATTATTATTAGTAGTAGTAGTACTGTATTATTATTATTAGTAGTAGTACTGTATTATTAGTAGTAGTACTGTATTATTTCAGTAGTAGTACTAGTACTGTATTATTATTATTAGTAGTAGTACGTATTATTATTTGTAGTACTGTATTATTATTTGTAGTAGTGAAGTACTGTATTATTATTAAGTAGTAGTAGTACTGTATTATTATTATTAGTAGTAGTACTGTATTATTATTATTATTAGTATACAGTATTATTATTATTAGTAGTTAGTACAGATATTATTTATATTAGTACAGTATATTATGTATTATAGTAGTACAGTATTATTATTATTATTATTAGTAGTACTGTATTATTATTAGTAGTAGTAGTATAGTACTGTATATTATTTAGTAGTAGTATGTATTATTATTATATTAGTAATACAGTATTATTATTATTAGTAGTAGTACTGTATTTTTATTATTATATAGTAGTAGTAGTAGTACTGTATTATTATTATTATTAGTAGTACTGTATTTATTATGTATTATTAGTAGTAGTAGTACTGTATTTATTATATTATTAGTAGTACTGTATTATTATTAATTAGTAGTAGTACAGTATTATTATTTAAGTTAAGTTTAGTAGTACTGTATTATTAGTAGTAGTAGTAGTACAGTATTATTATTATTAGTAGTAGCATTAGTAGTTGAGTATTTTTAGAGGACAAAGTTGGGAAAGAACTGAAAAATTGGAGAGGGGGGAGGATTTGGGGAGTAAAAAAGTTATCTTGTGGTGTGTGTGTGTAACATCATAGATAAAGTGACTCCTGTCCAGCCACTCTCAGCAGGGATAATGATGATGACTCTATCACTCAGACCTCCCCATGTCCCCGAAACAGAGCTGGCTGGGAGAGGACACACACACACATTTCAACTGGAACTAATAAGAACAAGGAACTGACTGAACCCCCCCACACTCAGAATACCAAGTGAAACCGAATAAATCCGAGACTCTCAGGGGGACACGCATGCACGGAGCACAGATTGAGGCCAGATGTTTACAATACAGAAACTGAGAAACAAGATCCATTTATAAACCGAAAAGAATAATCCTGTTTTTCGTTTGGAATAGAACAATGGAATAATATAAACATTTATTATTGCCACGTAGCTATATGCAATGCCTACAGTGGTTGAATAGAAGGGCAGATGTATAGGCCTATAGAGTTAAGCCTAAATCTCTGTGATCAACAACAGATAGTCTATAGCAGACTGACTTCCAAGCCTAATAATAACTGCGTATCAGTGTTGGTTCAGCTTTAGCCAGAACCGAAATCTTCTCCATGACTCAAGTCATGTTTTTGTTCTTCATCGTGGCCTTGCCTGCTCCTCCCTCTCTTTCCCTCTCCCTCTCTCTTTCTGTGCGGGAGGAAGGGGGGCAGAAGTTATAGTTACTCTCGCCTCCGCTTTTGTTCTGAAACCGGAGCGTAGCAGAGCAGGGCGCGAGGCGGTGGTCGGTATGGCGGGAGGCTCGAGCGGCTTCACATTTCTCGGGGTTCTGCTGCTCGCGGCCATTCTGCTGCAGACCGTGGCCGTTACCGTCACCGTGCTCTACTTCACTAACGTCCTCAACACGGTAAGAACCAGGAAAGAAGGAGGGGTAGTATACAGACACTTACTATTGAAGTATATGAGGTCGCTTGATGTAGCTTGGGATTTGCACTTTTGGGACTATTCCATTGGCCCCATTGTTTCGGGCAAACAAAGTCTGTAGGCCAACGTTGAAAGCATTTGAAATGTATTTGACCCAGGTTTGATACGGGCTGTTTGTGCTTATGCGATGTTGTCTTGCGCAGTGCCTATTCAGTTGGAGAAAGTAGGTTTTCTCAAATAAAGCTTTTGCAGGAAAACGTGTTGCCTTGCAAGTTAATTACCTGAGTTGTTTGTTTAATGTTAAATAATGTTTTTTATTGTGTTATTGACTGTACGTTTGTTTATGTGTAACTCTGTGTTGTTTTTGTGTCGCACTGCTTTGCTTCATTTTGGCCAGGTCGCGGTTGTAAATTAGAACTTGTTTTCAACTGGCCTARCTGGTTAAATAAAGGTGGAAAAATAATAATATTGTAATAAAAATTGCCTATGTGTGCACTGCAGAGAACGCTCAGTGCATTCTGTAAAATAAAGAGTGTTTGTGTGTTGTAGTGCTGTGCTGGGATACAAGGAAGTTCTGTGTAGAGAACTGCAAAAGGCTGGCTGCAAGAACCAAAACTCAGACTATTGATATGCCAATTTTCCAGCTTGATTGTTTGCTTATTGTTTCACCTTATTTTTGCAGGGAAAGTTTAGTGCGTTCTCAAGTGCATTGTTCAAGTGCTAGTGAAACTGTAAATTATTGACTTTTTGTTAGGCCTTTTGTGGTATCCTCTCCTGCAGCTGTGCTCTATTTTTATGACATGTTTTATCTTCTCTTTCTCTCTGCATTGTTGGAAATGGACCTGTAAGGAAGCATTTCACTGTTAGTCTACACCCGTTGTCTATGAAGCATGTGACAAATGCAGTTTGATTTGATTGTACTTTAGTAACCTGGAATATTTCCATAATGATTGAGCAACAATGCTGACTCTCCCTCTGCTTCCCTATACTCCCCCCTCTCTCTCCCTCCCCCTAGCACTCCCCCAGCTCTCTTTCCTCTGTCCCTCTCCAGTTCTCTCTGTCTGTCTCTCAGTGATTGTCATCAGTGTTTGTGGATGTTAATCATTCCTAACCTGTATACAGTAGGAAACTGAAACCTAAAATATATATACAGAGGAATGTTACTTATAAAGACTTTAGACAGTCACTCCATTTGAACATGGCATTATTAGTTTCATTACAGTGTAAAAGGGAGGCCCTGAAGTAAACTACAGTTTGTTTCTCAACTCCGGTTCCCCAAGTACACCCAACGACAATACACATTGTGTTATGTAGGAGGTGTGTATTATTGAAATGAAATGTGTGTGTGTGTTATTCAGATGAAGGAGACATTTGCAAGGAGCAGTGTGTCTTGTCTGACACGGTCTGACCTCAGAGGGGGGTACGTGCGCTCCCCGACCGAGGGGAGAGGAGACCCCTGCTGGCAGGTCACACAGCAACTACACACCCTCATAGAGAAGGTAACACACACACACACACACATACACACACACACATATCCTCATCGAGTAGGTATCTGCCTCGCACGGGGCCCAGGTCTTCCAGGAGGGCTCCCGAGTGGTGCAGCGGTCTAAGGCACTGCATCTCAGTGCTAGAGGTGTCACTACAGACCATGGTTCAATTCCAGGCTGTATCACAACCAGACGTGATTGGGAGTCCCATAGGGCGGCGCACAATTGGCCCAGCGTCGTTAGGGTTTGGCCGGGGTAGGCCGTCATTGTAAATAAGAATTTGTTCTTAACTGACTTGCCTAGCTAAATAAAATAAAAAGGACAGAGGTGCTCCCTATGGAATTTACCATTAACCACAGATTTAGGATCAGATTATTCTCCCTTAATCCTAATTTTAAAGGTCCAATGCAACCATTTTTATATCAATATCAAATCATTTCTGGGTAACAAGTAAGTACTGTATGTACTATTACAGAGATTTTCATAAAAATGGTCAAAAAGAAACAAAAGTAGCTTTTTAACAAAAACGATTTCTCAAGGAAGAATTTAGCTAAGACTGCCTGGGATTGGTCTGCCTGGGAGGGGAAAACTAGCTGTTATTGGCAAAGAGGTTTGGAACTCTCTTTGTTATTGGTCTAATTTACCGCCTAGTAATGTCACCAAGCTAGCCAAAACTCCACCCATGCAAAATATGCTGATTAGAAAGTCCTGTGTACACTGGACAACATGTAAATTGTTGGTCCCATGTTTCATGAGCTCAAATAAAAAAAATCCCAAACAAATTTGTTTACATCCTTATTAGTGAGCATTTCTACTTTTCCAAGAATATCCATCCAGCTCACAGGTGTGGCATATCAAGAAGCTGATTAAACGGCATGATCATTACACAGGTGCACCTTGTGCTGGGAACAATAAAAGGCTACTTTAAAATGTGCAGTTTTGTAACACAACACTAAAGTCTCAAGTTTTGAGGGAGTGTGCAATTGGCATGCTGACTGCAGGAATGTCCAACAGAGCTGTTTTCACAATTTTGTTACTTTCTCTACCATAAGCTACCTCCAATGTAATAAAGCCCTTTTGTGGGGAAAAACTAATTCTGGTTGGCTGGACCTGGCTCCCCAGTGGTTGGGCCTATACCCTCCCAGGCCAACCCATGGCTGCACCCCTGCCCAGTCATGTGAAATCCATAGATTAGGGCCTAATGCATTTATTTAAATTGACTGATTTTCTTACATGAACTGTYACTCAGTAAAATCTTTGAAATTGTCGCATGTTGTGTTTATATTTTTGTTCAGTATAGATTGTATTTTCTACCAGGATCTATCAGGTAATAACACTGATCATTTTTCACACTTTTACAGTGTTAGTTTCATCAGCTSTTGTACAATATGCTACAAAACACAGGAAAAAACAAAATTTTGACTGCCCTGGGCCTTTAACCATTAGGGGGGAAACGCAAAACTGACCTAATATCAGCAACTTCACTCCCCTCAGCAGAGTTTCAGACATACAATGGGGTCTTTATGGTGCAGTCTGGGATGGGATCCGCTGTGGTTTAATCAGCACTGGAATGTACTCACCTGGCCAGAGACACACAGACTCCATACACACACACACAGTTTGTGCAATACTGTTTTGTGCTTTTATTTGAAATGTGTTAAACAAATTGCCTCTATCTTATCCTTATCTCTCTCTCTTTGTCTCTATCTGTGTCTCTCCAGTCTCTGTTTCAGCGATATCAGAGGGAGATCTCCTCAGCAGTTAGAGGTGAGATACACTACATGACCAAAAGTAAGTGGTCACCAGCTTGTCAAACATCTCAATTAAAAATGTATGGGGATTAATAAAGGAGTTGGTCCCCCCTTTGCTGCTATAACAGCCTCCACTCTTCTGGGAAGGCTGCGGAGATTTGCTTCCATTCAGCCACAAGAGCATTAGTGAGGTTGGGCTCTGATGTTGGGCGATTAGGCCTGGCTCGCAGTCAGCATTCCAATTCATCCCAAAGGTGTTCGATGGGGTTGAGGTCAGGGCTCTGTGCAGGCCAGTCAAGTTCTTCCACACCGATCTCGACAAACCATTTCTGTATGCACAGGGAAAGGGCCATCCCCAAACTGTTGCCACAAAGTTGGAAGCACAGAATCGTGTAGAATGTCATTGTATGCTGTAGCGTTAAGATTTCCCTTCACTGGAACTAAGAGGTCAACCCCGAACCATGAAAAACAGKCTCAAACTTTACAGTTGGCACTATGCATTAGGGCAGGTAACGTTCTCCTGGCATCCGCCAAACCCAGATTTGTCCTTCAGACTGCCTGATGGTAAAGTGTGATTCATCACTCCAGAGAACACGGCGAGCTTTACACCACTCCAGTTGACGCTAGGCATTGCGCATGGTGATCTTAGGCTTGTGTGCAGCTGCTCGGCCATGGAAACAAATTTCATGAAGCTCCCAAAGAACAATTATTGTGCTGACGTTACTTCCAGAGGCAGTTTGGAACCCGTAGTGAGTGTTGCAACCGAGGACAGATGATGTTTATGCGTTACGCGCTTCAGCACTCTCCGGTCCTGTGAGCTTGTGTGGCCTACCACTTTACAGCTGAGCTGTTGTTGCTCCTAGACGTTTCCACTTACAATAACAGCACTTACAGTTGACCAGGGAAGCTTTAACAGGGCAGAAATTAGACGAACTGACTTGTTGGAAAGGTGGCATCCTATGACGGTGCACGTTAAAAGTCACTGAGCTCTTCAGTAAGGTCATTATACTGCCAATGTTTCTCTATGGAGATTGCATGGCGGTGAGCTCGATTTTATACACCTGTCAGCAAGGGTGTGGCTGAAATAGCTGAATCCACAAATTTTAAGGGGTGTCCTCATACTTTTGTGTATATATAGTGTAAGTACCTGTCTGACCTATATAACTAAGTCATACAACTGGAGCAAAACAGCACCTTGTTCCCTGTGTCTATTTTACAAGTTCTATGCTGTTATCACTGACTGATGACCACACTAACTGATAACAACTAACTGATGTTCTGTCTCTCTCTGTCAGACGAGATGTCCAGGGTGTTGCCCTCACTGGCAATGGAGGACCAGGCTTCTTCTCGCCCCAAAGTTGCCGCCCACGTCACTGGCAGCTTCGCTCCCAAAGCAGCGAGGGAGGGAGGAGGTGAGACATGTTTTAGTATACACCCTTCAATTACAATAGAGACACTATGTGTGTGTGTGTGGGTGTGTGTGTATGACCCTTTGAAGACTGATGATGAGTGTTAGATGAACGCAGGTTAGACTTTGGGGGCATGTGGCTAACACTTGTGTGTGCTTCAGGTGTGTGTGTGTACACCACAGTGAGGGGAGAGCTTCAAAGTGATTACAAAAACTCAGAAAAACGTCCTCTCACGTCCTCTCACTGTCAACTGCGTTTATTTTCAGCAAACTTAACATMTGTAAATATTTGTATGAACATAAAATTCAACAACTGAGACAAACTGAACAAGTTCCACAGACGTGACTAACAGAAATGGAATAATGTGTCCCTGAACAAAGGGGGGTCAAAATCAAAAGTAACAGTCAGTATCTGGTGTGGCCACCANTTCCACAGACGTGACTAACAGAAATGGAATAATGTGTCCCTGAACAAAGGGGGGTCAAAATCAAAAGTAACAGTCAGTATCTGGTGTGGCCACCATTACTGCAGTGCATCTCCTCTTCATGGACTGCACCAGATTTGCCAGTTCTTGCTGTGAGATGTTACCCCACTCTTCCACCAAGGCACCTGCAAGTTCCCGGACATTTCTGGGGGGAATGTGCTCACCCTCTGATCCAACACGTCCCAGACGTGCTCAATGGGATTGAGATCCGGGCTCTTCGCTGGGCATGGCAGAACACTGACATTCCTGTCTTGCAGGAAATCACGCACAGAACGAGCAGTGTTGGCATTGTCATGCTGGAGGGTCATATCAGAATGAGCCTGCAGGAAGGGTACCACATGAGGGAGGAGGATGTATTCCCTGTAACGCACAGCGTTGAGATTGCCTGCATTGACAACAAGCTCAGTCCGATGATGCTGTGACACACCGCCCCAGACCATGACGAACCCTCCACCTCCAAATCGATCCCATTCCAGAGTACAGGCCTCGGTGTAACGCTCATTCCTTCGACGATAAACGCGAATCCGACCATTTGGTGAAACAAAACCAGTGAAGAGCACTTTTTTGCCAGTCCTGTCTGGTCCAGCAATGGTGGGTTTGTGCCCATAGGCGACGTTGTTGCCAGTGATGTCTGGTGAGGACCTGCCTTACAACAGGCCTACAAGCCAGTCCAGCCTCTCTCAGCCTATTGCGGACAGTCTGAGCACTGATGGAGGGATTGTGCGTTCCTGGTGTAACTCGGGCAGTTGTTGTTGCCATCCTGTACCTGTAGGTGTGATGTTCGGATGTACCGATCCTGTGCAGGTGTTGTTACACGTGGTCTGTCACTGCGAGGACGATCAGCTGTCCGTCCTGTCTCCCTGTAGCGCTGTCGTAGGCGTCTCACAGTACGGATATTGCAATTTATTTCCCTGGCCACATCTGCAATCCTCATGCCTCCTTGCAGCATGCCTAAGGCTCATTCACGCAGATGAGCAGGGACCCTGGGCATTTTTCTTTTGGTGTTTTTCAGAGTCAGTAGAAAGGCCTCTTTAGTGTCCTAATTTTTCATAACTGTGACCTTAATTGCCTACCGTCTGTAAGCTGTTAGTGTCTTAACAACCGTTCCACAGGTGCAATTTCATTAATTATTTATGGTTCATTGACAAAGCATGGGAAACAGTGTTTAAACCCTTTACAATGAAAATCTGTGAAGTTATTTGGATTTTTACGAATTATCTTTGAAAGACAGGGTTCTGAAAAAGGGTTGTTTCTTTTTTTGCTGAGTTTATATCACTACAGTAACTGGTAATATATGCAGTATATCTGTCCCATGTGAGCTCTATGGCATCTTAGAGCAGCACACTTTCCATAATACAGTAGGTATTTAGGGGATTGAGGCAACATATGTCCGCAGACTGTTCAATTCTTAACCTATTCTATTCTGTCTTAAGACCCAGCCCTGTCTACTGTATGCAAGAGGGTTTATTGTCTTCTCAGGAAATCAGCCTTCTCTGTGTTGCTCTTGACACCACCATTCTGTCACACACGTCTGTGAAGCAGAGGTTCTGTTGTGATAACATCCTGTAGCTCTATCTGATTAGATGTTAACTTTACAGTAATGCTATTGGTTAACAACTCAGCTTTTGAATCCAAACAATCAGATGTTTATAAAGGAGTCTCAGATTCATTGACTCTTTCTCTTTGTTCCTGATCTGCTCTGGTGAGATACACTCTCACGCTTTCTTTCTCCACCCCAGGGACTCTTGGGGCATGGCCTTTCAGGCTATGACTTCTCTCTCTTTCCATGGATTCTTTGTATCCCTCTCTCTGATCATTCCCAGATTAATAATGCCTTGTAACTTAAGTTTATGCCTTATGTGAATTCATTCATTACAAAGTTATGAAATATCTGCCTTTGATAATATCAACTCTCAAACCTTTCTTGATAAACAATTTATGTAACTCAACAATAGTCCTGTTTACCCATTGCTAAATCATCTTTATGGAGTCAGATAAATATTTTAATACTTTGATCATATTAATTGCATAGTCTTATTATGGGTCACATGTGAGGTATGCATATATATTTATATATCAAATATTACTTCACTACAGCTGTTCTATATTATTCTTAACTGATTCTATTCTGTCTTAAGACCCAGCCCTGTCTAAGTCCTGACCCTTGACCCTGCCTACTAACGCCTGTCTCCTTCCTGTCTGGCCACAGGTTCTCCCGGGCGGCGTGTGCAGGGGCAGAAGATCTCGTGGTGGGAGGGGCATAAAGGGCTGGCATTCCTTCAGGACGTTCGATTGATTGATGGGGAGCTGGTGGTGCCTTGCCCAGGACTCTACTATATCTATGCCCAGACCTACTTCAGACACACCCACCCTGGGGGAGAGGAGGGGGAGGAAGACGTGGAAGAGGAGAGGGAGCAGAGGGGGAGGCCCATGTTGCAGTATGTTTATAAGAAAGTGAGTTCACAGGGCCAGGGTCATGTTCAGGGGGCTTGTAGACATGAAACAAGAAAATGGTTTGAAATGAAGGTGCCATCTGAACTTGTTCTATACGTTTTTCCAGTTTCAACAGTTATATCTTACTGTATAGTGGTGGTGCTGTATGCCCCCTCTTCCAGGTGTCTTCCTATCCGGTACCCATCCTGCTGATGAAGACCAGCCGTACCTCCTGCTGGTCCCGGGACTCCCAGTTCTCTCTGCACTCCGCCCACCAGGGAGGGCTGTTCCCATTGGCCACCGGGGACCGCCTCCTCGTCACCGTTAGCAACGCCTCCGCCATCGACATGGATGAGAGGAGCAGCTTTTTCGGGGCTGTCCTGGTCAGCTAGTGGTCAGGAGTTAGTCTATATGGTGGCTTGGGGCTAACGGACACCAGCATTCTCACTGTTTGGGAGCCATATGTGTGTGTGTACTGACAGACAGATATTCTGAGAGCTGTGTGTGAGTATGTGTGTTTGTATGCATGCATGGGTGTGTGTGTGTGGGTGTACAGATGTACAAAGCTTTAAGCTCTGTGACTGCTAGGCTGAACATGCGAGGAGGCGTGAGCAGAGCTGGTGTGGTTATCCTATTATCTTCCACCCTGGTGCCGATGGCCTAGCCTTCCCTCATGGCTCATCCAATTAGCTGTGTCCGAAGCCAGCAGGCCTGTGCTGATTAGATGAAAAGCAGATGAGTGGTGTGAGGTCGTGGGCCAATGTCTGCTTTAGAACTTCAGGACAACTGACCGACAATGAATCAGTGAGGGGATGATTGTGGATAACTGTCTTACTGCTCTTTTCATATTAAAAGGATGAGTGTCTCTTTTTCCTGTTTTTTTTACTCTCAGAGATGGGTTTTAATGTAAAATTTGAATGTAGGGTGTTTTTGTGTTGTGAGTCTGTGTTATAACTGTAAATACATTGAATGTACGTTGCTTGATTGTAGACTTTTACATTCTTAACACAACCCCAAGCTCTCACCTGAGCAACATTGCCTGCAACCACATGTTCAATTCAGCACTTTTTCACTTTTGTTTCAGTTTAAATGTTTCAGGCCATGACCCAGGAGGCCCTACTGTAGCCCAGGCCCACCGTTGCTATTGGAACCAGTGCTAGGACATGGGTAATGTTGAGGACTTTACAAAAATATTTCTTGATTCTCCCACCGACAGACAGAAGGTGGACTGATATAGATGTATCTGTAGATACAAACAGACAAGTATGCAGTGAGACAGAGGGAGAGGGGTCTGGACAGGGTTGTCAGTTTAGCTGCTTCAATAGAGGAGAATTATCTGCAGATGTTTTGGGGGAAGAATTGTTTTCACAGCCCATACAATCATGACTCCAGATAGTGTTTGTGTGGGCTGTGGAGGTGACGGTTACCATGGAGACTCACACTAAATCTTTCATCAATATGAATCAGACTCATGCACGAGTCCAACTGCTCTCATGTTCATGTAGAATTAGCCTGGTTGCTGTCTCTTTTCAGCTATTTCATTCCACTTCTTGTACTCTGTGTAATTTGCCAAAGAGGGGCATACTCTTTTGGTAAATGACATGTGTGGCAAGTAGTGGAATGCTAGCTAAAATGACTAGTAGTCTGACCAATGTAGAACGGAATCTGTCTAAGTATGTGTGTACAATAAAGACACTGTCCAAATGAAAAGGATGCACTCTAATCATTTCTCAACACAAGTAGGCTACCATAGCTGCTTTGACAGCAGGTAGTCTAGCGTTGGGCCAGAATCCCAGAGCCAACTAGGACAGAAAAATCTGTCAACATGCCCTTGAGCAAGATACTTAATCCTAATTGCTTCTGMAAATTGCTCTGGAAAAGAATGTCTGCTAAATGGTGGAAAGATGTTTGTTTTTTGTTGAAAATCTGGTACTGTATAGTATTAGGCTACCATAGCTGTATAGTAGTCACCGTTGAAAGCATCCAGAGGGTAGTCTTTCAGTACCAGTCTAGCACAACAAAACAGCTGGGTCAAGGCTGTCTGTTATGGGTGAACATTACATCATGTACCTCCTGGTAACAAGCTTACAGCTTCTGCTGCCACCATGTGGGTTGTGCATGTAGTGTCTATCACTAAACATCGCAAACTAGTGTTGATACTGAAGACTGCAGCTGACTCAACAGAACCAGAGGGTCATACCAAAAATATTTATGGCGCGTTCACATGTTAGTCGGGAACTTAAACTCTGAAATGTCCAACTTGCTACCTGGTTGTAGATATAGTTGAAAACTTAATTACCGACATGCTTAATATTCTGTGACTATCAACAGTGGACTAATGAAACAATTTCCTTTAAGTAATGTTAAGTAATTTGTACAAAGTGAATTGTGATTATCTTATTGGACTTGAAATAGTCTGATATGATTTCAGTTTGAGTGTGGAAAAGAGAGACACAACTTAGGTTTTGATTTTCTTTTTTGTGGAAATATGTTACACTTATATTACAGGTTTTTAAATGCCCAGAGGGAAAATGAAACCAAAGGACAGTTGGAGACAGCAGAAACTAGCACTAACAGGACAGCGACATAATTTAGACAGAACCGTCCACACTGGATCTGATAGGCTGGCAGCTGGAGTGGGTGTGGCCAACTGCTACCTAGGTTAGGTGACCTCCAATAAATACTGCAAATGTTTGTTGTTAATGTAACTTATAAAATATATCATAAAATGTCCTTTTAAATGGAATTTGATAAGTTCTGTGTACAAAAACAAAAAGTTCATAAATTACAGCCAGTCTATGGATGTCTGTCTGTGTCTGAGTCCTGCAAACCCAGGGCCAGCCTCAAACAACACCATATTACCCATCTAGTGGACTGAGGCCCTGACCAATAATAGTGCACTATCTAGGGAATAGGATGCCATTTGGGACACTCACTTTTCACTGAACCACCCCTCCCTCTGACAAACAGTGCGACAAGTCCATCTCAGGCCGAAACGTCATGCCCTACACATCACTGATAGTACAAAACAAAACTTCTAACCCTCACAAAATGAAATCTCTGAACATACAGTAACGATATCCCTCTTCCTCCATCATCAGTACGTAAGACCAAAAGCACGTTCCGGGCGCTGGCTGGACAGTGTGCATGTGTCTCTTAGTCACACTTCCTCTCCCGCCCGTCACAGTAGCTGCCTTATTCTTAACCCCGCCCCTCCAGGTCCCTCTTCACAGCCCATTGGTCAATAATGTCTGAGGAGGACATGTCTTCAACAGTCGAACCTCATGTCCAGCGAATCATCAAACCCCCTGTCCTCATGTCCCGCCCCCACACTGGACAGGAAGGACACTCCCGTCACCCCAGACGCTCCTGTTGCCGTGGTGATGAGCTGGTTGCCATGTGGGGTGTTGCTGGTTGCCGGGCTGCGCAGGGCTGCAGCGGTGATGGAGGTGAGGTTGATGCCGAGTGTGAGCCGCGTCTGTTCTAGAGCCTTCTCTGGAACCGCAAACGCCTCCAGCTTCTTCTCCCCATTTGCCATGTAGGAGTTCTGGCAGCCGCGGCAGATACAGTCCAGGCATGCCTTGGAGGAGAAATATTAATATTATAATTTACATGAACTACATGTGGACAGGGGAACAATGTCATTTCAGACCAAGCCATAGTAAATCTTTAGTAACTCACCTTGCGGTTGGAGTAGCAGGGGCAGCGCTGCCCTCTGCAGGTGAGAACAGAGGGGTTCTGAGTGGCTCTCCCACACTTACAGCCCTTCTTCTCCACCGGCTTCTTGTATAGGGGCTTGGAGGGGCTGGGTGGGTGGGAGAGAGGGTGAGCATGGCCGTGGGGGTGGGGTGGAAGGCGGTCACGGGGCTGGGCGCGGGGCTTGGGGACTCCCTGCCTGGCCTTGGAGTAGGCCTTCTTAGGGCCCCCGTGGTGCTCCAGGCTCTTCTTCAGGCCCTTGGATGACACCAGCATTGTCTTTCCCAACTTTGGAGGCCCTCCGTTGGGCACGGGTGCCAGGTGAGGCGGGGTGATGGCGGAGTGAAGTTTGGGCTCCCGTTTGACAGTGGCGGATGGGTTGGGGAGGTGAGAGGCGTTGGTGGTGCTCAGGGGTGAGCCTCTGAGGATGCTGGCGATGGGGAGGGGCTGCACCTTCTCACTGTCGCTCTCAGAGCGTGAACGCTTGCGGTGGCAGCGAGGGGGTAGGCGGGAGAGAACAGGGATGGGCTGGGGGAGAGGCAGAGGAAGTCTAGGGATGTTCTCTGGGGGGAGGGAGGGGGTGAGGCAAGGGGAGTCACGGGTAGGATGGCAGTATGATCCGTTGTGGGGGGGAACAGAGGGAAAGTCTGGCTGGGGGTCAGGCGGTTCAGGTTCGGGCTCCAGGGTCCTAAGAACCTCCTCCACGCTCAACAACAACGTATCTCCGCCATGTTTATTAAGCTCCTCCCCAAATGTGCTGATGTCACAAAGTCCCACCTCCCCACTACCTAACATGCCAACACACACAGGTAGCTCCTCCCCCAAGCTCTCCTGCTTCAGAACACCTCCCCCTGTAGCTAAGGTAACAGGTGGTGGCACATCCTGATTGGTCAGGCCGTTACAGTCATGCAGCCCATTAACCCCGCCCACAGGGCTAAGGCCCTCCTCCTGGCTCTCCTCTTCAGCCAGAGCCTCATCAGGTCTGAGGCCAGACGTTGAGGGGGCCGTCGGGGGAGACTGGCTCGCAGTGTCCTCCCATTCCTGCCCGCTTTCGGCCAATGAAAGGCCCTCATTAAGAATGGCGAGGAGGTCGGGCGAATCGCTGGCTGCAKTGGCGATGTGAGGGGCGAGAGGTGATTGGGCGATGTAGAGGCAGAGTTTCCTGTAGCAGTGAACCAATAAGGAGAGCTGCCTGTTCTCCTGGAAGCGGGAGTAGTCTTTACACCAGGAACAGGACGGCTTGAGCAGCATCCTCTGGCCCTTACAGCCCCGACACACATAGTGCTGGCACTGGGAGTTAGTGGGCGCTATGGGGTCCTGCAGCAGGTTACCTGGACAGAGACAGAGAATAATTAGATGTAATTTACGGCAAGACAACATTGACTTGTTGTCTTGCCGTTTATTCAACTGGGTAAGAACCATTGAGGGAAATCACTCCAGCGGCAGCATTATAACCGTCCATACAACATGACAACTCAAACCATAAACAGGAGCCATAATTATTCATAACAAGTCAATGATATGAAGCTTAGCAGTGGACTGATGAGTATTGAGGTGGGCTATATATAAAAGTGATTAATTAAATTGCTGTTCAGCTCTGAATATTCAACTCTAATGCAATGAGCACAACACCAAAGCAACAGCATATTAATTAAGTGTAATGACTTTAAATCATAAAGGTTTAAATGAACCCCTTTGCCATCTTAATATACCGAACAAAAATATAAACGAAACATGCAACAATTTCAAAGATTTTACTGAGTCACAGTTCATATAAGGAAATCAGTCAATTGAAACAAATTAGGCTCTAATCTATGGATTTCTTTGGATTCCACATAAGTGGGCTGGGGTGCAGCCATGGTTGGGCCTTGGAAGGCATAGGCCCACCCACTTGGCAGCCAGGACCAACCACTTGGGAGCCAGGCCCAGCCAATCAGAATGAGTTTTTCTCCACAAAAGTGCTTTATTACAGACATAAATACTCCTCATCTGTGGCATTGTGTTGTGTGACAAAACTGCACATTTTAAAGTAGCCTTTTATTGTACCCAGCACAAGGTGAACCTGTGCAATGATCATGCTGTTTAATCAGCTTCTTAATATGCCACACCTGTCAGGTGGATGGATTATCTTGGCAAAGGATAAATGCTCACTAACAAGGACGAAAACAAATGTGTGCATAATATTTGAGAGAAATACGCTTTTTGTGCGTATGGAACATTTCTGGGTTTTTTTTTCAGCCAATGAAACATGGGACCAACACTTTACATGTGCTTATATATTTTTGTTCTGTGTAGTTTAACATGGTTCAAGTTAGTAAGTGTAGAGGGTTCCTATTCTGTATGCTTATTTCAACCATTTATAAAAGGTAAAATTAAGAGGCAGCTCAAGACTGACTGCCTCTGCAAGGCTTGATGACAGCTGTGCTTTGAGAGCAGCTTCCTTAGCTACGCCGGTTGTTAGGGACGGCAGCTGAGAGAGGGGGCTTGCGGGAGGGATGAAGGGAGTTCCATTTATAAAGGACAACAAACATGCCTTAGATACAGGACAGACTAGGATGCATCCTCTACTCGTCACACACACAAAATTCATTAATATACTCTAAATTGAAAAAGTATCATGAAAGTGTGCGACAAAAAGTTTAAACAAGACTGCAGTTTTATGGCACCAAAAATCAAATGTACAGGTATCTGACAAAATAAAGGAAACACTTGAGTAAATGAGAGCTACAAAGTATATTGAAAGCAGGTGCTTCCACACAGGTGTGGTTCCTGGGTTAATGTAAATGATAACTTGTTCTCAACTGGCCTACCTGGTTAAATAAAAATAAAATAATAATAAATTCGACAATTAACATACCATCATGCATAGGGTAATGTATAAAAACGCCAGGATGCCATTATTTTGTCTACCCACAGGGCACGAGTGGTCACTGAATGGTTTGATGTAAACCATATAACATCTCAACCCAATTGAACACTTACGGGATATTAAGGAGCAGCGCCTTAGTGTTTCCACCACCATCAACAAGACACCAAACTATGGAATTTCTCGTGGAAGAGGGTGTTGCATCCTTCCAATAGAGTTCAAGATGCCACTTTATATAATGTTTACATACCCTATATTACTCAACTCATATGTATATACTGTACTCTATACCATCTTGCCTATGCCGTTCGGCCAGCACTCATCCATATATTTATATGTACATATTCTTATTCATTCCTTTACACTTGTGTGTATAAGGTAGATGTTGTGAAATTGTTAGATTACTTGTTAGATATTACTGCATGGTCGGAACTAGAAGCACAAGCATTTCGCTACACTCGCATTTACATCTGCTAAGCACGTATGTGACCAATAAAATTTGATTTGAAGATACTTGTAGAATATATGCCACGGTGCATATATTCATCGGCCCAACGCCCTATTAAGATACTGTTGGCGTTTGCTTTATTTTGGCAGTTACCCGAGTCGCTGCCTACACACAACAAAATACGTATTCTACTATGCACCTGTCAAAGTAAACATTGCGTGTGAGGACTGGAGTAACAGGGGAAAACATCACCCCATTGAATGAACATCATACTCATTAATAATTTGTAACAGTGACGGGTAAGGCTATATCTATGCTTAGGCAACCGTTCCAAATAATACAAAAAGGAGAAAACACACAGCACTAGTATTCTTTACCGCGCATCTGCTCCGCACTGGGGGGTTAATCTAGAGATGAATTTTTAAAGACTGCGCACACAGGATGGATGCTTAATGAATGTATACATCTTTGCTGGGGGGGGGGGCACACTCCTCTTCTGCCTACATGCACCTGTCTGAAAGTGATTTAGTTACATATGGAGGTGGAGAAGGGAGGTTAGCTAGCTATGATGAATGCGGAAATGTAACTAACCAGTGCAATAGCTAACTTGTTAACTAACTCATGCAAACAAACCGGTCAAATTAGCCACCCTGGATCAGTGTGTATAGCTATGAGATACATTTTATTGGATCATAGTGAAATGTGCAGTAGCTAGCTTGCGAAGCTAGACAGCTCTACGCCATCGGCTAAATAGTTGCTCCGACATTCAATAGAAATGGGGGTGTGTCATGGCGGGGAGAGCTAGGCTAGTTAGCTATTGCAGCTAGCTGGATATCTACAGGGGAACCGAGGCTGTTAAAATAATAATACCAGTGCACCTACCACACACGAGGCAGGACAGCGACTGGCGGAAGAACGGGAGCAGCTTGTAGAGCTCCGCCAGGGCCCGTGGGTCGCGAGGGTCGCACTGCAGCACCGAACGACACGCGGACACGTACAGTGTGGTCGCATTCACCGGGTTCATCTCAACAGCCAAGAGACAGAAACATCCAGTCCGAGAAAAAAGCAAAACAAACGCACAGGTCCGACCTCAACGAAAGTCCCGTGGCTCCCGTTAAGCGGGGATGGGGCTCGCGACTCTCTTTTTGTCCGTTTTATTATTGGCCAAAGGAGGCYGGGAGCAGGCGAGCTGTGTCGAGGGCATAGATGGGTGATGTAGTTAGCTGCTAACTTAGTTTAGCTTGACACCAGCACTATTTTGGCTAAGATATATGATATGCACCAAATAGGCAAATTGATGTGTGATGCAGCAAATCACAACTACAAAACACACACACATGAAGTATATGATCTGGTAGTACGGGTTGAACATTACATTACTGTGTTCATAATCACAACCAATCCATCTTTAAGACTATCGCTTTCCCCTTTTCCACGGCACAAAATATGCCCAAATGATCATCATGGCACAAAAAGAAAACTGTAAATCCCATTAATAGCATAGCTAGCTATATAAAAATAAATCTGGAACAATTTTTTTTCCAAAATTGAATTAATTCATCAAAGTCCGTTCACATGTCTTCCACGAAATCCYTGGTGCGAGCAGAACTCGCTGGTTATTCGACAACAATACAGTCACTGGTGTGGTCGGTGGCGCTCTTTCTCCTTCTCCGGCCTCCAATTATACACTGCTAGACACCTTCGTACCAAATTCAAAAAAAGCTGCTTTGTTAATGTTAATAGTTAGAACTTATTCGTTCATTCTCCCTCCTTCCACCATCCTTATTCGCAGTTTTATTATTCGCATTCTTAGCTAAAGTTGGCTCCTCTCCTTTTGGCCTGCATATTCGGGGCACATAGGCAGGGATAGCTAATGTTAGCGAGCAACACAGATTCTGTTGTTGTCTGTGGTTCATGGCGGCTACGCCGCGAAAACAAAACAGGCCGTCTTGGCTCCTGCTAGCGCACTGAGCTAAAGGTAAAGCCAGTTAACGCAGGATAGCTAATAAGAGGGGGTATACTGGAAGAGGTAGCGGAGATGGAAAGATAGTGTGGAAACCTTTGTTGAAGTAAAATAAGCGCCCGTGAGAGCACCGGAGTATATTTACGCCAGCCGCGCCAGTTTGGAGCGGCGGCATCAGGAACAAAAATAGGCCGCTTTTCCTGTTTTTGGAGTTAGTCCCTCGTTTTTTACCACCTCTCCGGTTGGGTATGAGCAGAAAAGCAGTCGGTGTTACGAAGTCCTCTGTCGGCGTTCGAAGAACACTCCGGTGTATAATTGGAGTAGCTAATATTGGAATAGGTTTGTGTAGCCTGCTGCTATCGCTAGCCGCGGAGGTTCTTCTCCCCTCCCTTTTCCTCCCCCGTCCGTAGGCAATCAAACAGGGGGCGCTGTTGCTCACATCTCGCGAGAATACAATTCAAACTGGTTCCCTTGGTTACATAAATGTTCTCTCAAGTCAATATATTATATTGACATGGAAAGTGAACACTTACATTGTCAAAGTAAACACATACCAAAGATGGTCAAAGACAGGAATATAGTAGATTGTAATCAAGCAATAATAATGAGGGTAGTAATCATATTAATAGCAATTGCAACAAATAATTAAAGCTGTAAGCAGCAWTTTWTTTWWTTTTTATTTAACCTTAATCTAACTAGGCAATGCCAGGGTTCAAGCTGTTCGCCCAATGTGCCACAATCAGGACAAATCGGACACATTTTGGACCATATCTAATGATGTTGACTATTTTAAACGCCTTCTTCTCGAGAACAGCTGGACTCGATCTGCACCAAATTTAGTACATTCCCTTTACAGTAAGGTGACCAGATTTCTGAAATTAAAACCGGGGACATTTCCAGTTTGGCGGTCAATATATCATTAAAATATCAAATGTTATTATCTATGAAATAAAAAAGGGGGACAATTCCGGTTTCATGTATTTAGTCTAACGGGCACACTGTGATAGAGAAAACAACTATATTACAGAAACACTACAGACAAGACAGAACTGTCCGATCTGAACAGCCATTCAGTGGTCCTGGTAGTCTGGGTAGAATAAGAGCAGAAGAGAACATGAGCAAAATTGAATAAAAAAATAGACAATAGTATATGTGAAATACTTAACATAATAAAGAAATAAGATGATGAGATTGGTAACTACATAATATACTTATACCAACCTAATCTGTATATTTCTCAGAAGAATGTATCTTCTTCACGATTGCTATGTCTTTGGCCAGCTTCTCCATGAACTCCTGGCAGAGGAGGTTGAAGTTTGTCTTCACAATAAGCATGGCCTTGATGGTAGGAACAGTGAACCTATTTATTGCTGCTGTCCATATATCATTCATTTGGGAGAACACTCTCTCGACTGGTGCACTACTTCCAGGTAAGCACATGACAACAGACACTAATCTAGCCAGGTTAGTGTGTGGGATGTTGTTCTCTTTGAAGTGGGTAACCACCGTGCTCCATCTCTGACTAAGCCGTGTCTCAGATGTTTTCCATTCTTCAAGCGATCCTCTCTTTAGGACCTTTTGCTGGCCAGTAACCTCGTCAAACAATGCATCCTCATTGATGGTCACATTGGGGCATTTTTCCTGCAGTGTGGCTGCTGCCTTCTGGATCTCTTCACGCTGAGGTTGCCTTTTTAAAAGGAGAAAATGTAAATCTTTTCGATTATCTGTGTGCTTTCCCCCCATGCTTGCAAGTAGTTCACAGTCGTAGTGAAGAATGATTGGGATGTTTTGAGAAAGCTCTCTTTAGACATTGCTCCATTTTCCTCTAGCTCGCTCAGAAGTCCTCTGACCAAAACTGGAATGAAGTTGTCATCATGTCTTGCAGTCAATTTTGCCTCAATGTTTCTCAGAATTGCAGCTGACTCCACAGCACAGCGGTCCTGGCCTTCAAGCATCTTGATCGTGTCACTGAATACGGTCAAGTTTCCATGGACGTAGTCCAGCCAAAGTTCAGTCAGTGGATCTTCGAACATTGTTCTCAGGACAACAGGGCATTTGTCTTCAGAAATAAAAAAGGATTTCAATGGCACATACCTTTTCAGCACTCTTTCTAGAGCATGGAGCATGGACAGCCAGCGAACATTTCTGTGTCCTAAAATGTTATGGTACTCCTGGCCAACAAACTCACAAAAGCTCTTCAGTCTTTCTACTCCAAAGGTGAAAATATGAAAATATCTTTGTGAGCAGGTACTCAACATCAAGGGGAATCATATCCAAAGCTGTTCTGGCCGTGTTATGAATGATGTGGGCAGGACAACCTAAGCTAATCGCCTCCCGCTGCAGAGCATTTTTAACTTTGGTATGGACATTGACCCTCCCCATCCTATTCAGTCCTCCAAAGTTGGTATTGGTGTTGTCGGCAGAGAATGCCACGACTTTGTTTTCCAGGTTACATTTTTAGATGACCACCAGGACCTCAGCTGCAATCTCCTCTGCTGTTTCTCCTTTCAATTCAACAAAATKAAGCAGGTTTGTTTCCACAGATGTGTTGCCATCATATATCTTACAATATCTGACTAGTATTGGCAGCAGCTTTACATGTCCATGATTGGACGCATCAATGGACAGGGACACAAATTCAACCTGGTCTAGGTCCTGTGTTACCAAAGTAGTTACCCATGGTGTAAACACGTTACTCACTATGGCTTCACATTTTGTCCTAGCACATGTACACTTCGGCTCATAAAGCTTCCGTGTCAGTTGTGCTGTGCAGCCCAGAGATCTGTAACTATGATTATGTTGCATAGTGTGGTATGCAAAGACATCCATCCTGCACAGCTAAATCATATTCTTCTTGGGAAGGCTCTACCTTCTTGAAGAATGTGGTGACAGAGGGCATACCAACACAGGCAATCAGAGAGGCTTTATGCTTTTTCGTCTGTTGATGTTCTACCACTACCGTTCTTCCCCCGCTGCCAATTGAAAAAGAGGAATTACAAAGGGTGCAGTTAACCATTCTATCGTCTTGACATGTGCGTATAAATGGACATTCCCTCATGTTGTCATTAAAATGGTAAGAGCCATTGTACCTCCTCTGTCTGCTCTTCTTCACTCTCTTTGTGTCACTCTTCTTACTCTCTTAACTTTTTCTTCTCCTCCAATCTTTCTGCTCCTCCTTTCTTCACTCGTTTTCCTGCTCTTTCTTCCTTTCCTTCTCTTTACCTTTCCACCTCACTCTTCCACACTCTCCTCGCTTCACTCTTTTTACTCCCTTAATCTTTCCTTCTCCTTCTCCAATCTTTAATAATAAATAGTACACTATTATATAAAATACTTTGGTTAACAGATTCCCATTGCTTGCCTCATTTTTGTATTTTATCTCAAAAACATTGGTTGGAATAATAAATTGTCAGTCTCTGTAATAATATCTTTACCTTTCCTCTTCTCTCTCTTTCACTCTTCTTCCTATCCAGTTTTCCTCCTCTCCTTCCTCTCCACTCCCTAACAGTAATCATTATGCTAATGTTATCCATGAAAATGTCAAAATATATTTTCACACTACTTATTATAATGCCAAACTATTTAAATTGTAATCTACAAATAAATACTCTCATAATTAATTGTGCATTAATTTAATATAATCATATTTTCAAAATAGCCCGTCCACTGCATGTTTACATGTGAATGTATTTTAACCTAGCTACCATGACAGTAACTAGCTAACCTAACTAGATAACTTAGTCGACATAGCTAATGTTAGCTAGCATAACCTATTTAAAACCTTATAAAGCAGATCATCTATCTATATAATAAATTGTGACATTATAACATCATTAGCTGGTATCTCAAATGATTGTAACTTACCTGGCTTGACGTTTGTGGTGATGTTGTGGATTCACTTGACACTTGTTAGCTTCTGGCTGAGTTTTCCACAGCAGTTTTCTCTAAAACTAGCGCAAGCAAGTAGTTAGAAGAAGAAGAGTGAATGAAGCTGATATAGCTAGCAGCCCCCTCTGCTGGACAAAACAAGCACAACGCGATTGAGACGTCAACCGGTAGACTCTGCTGTCCGGTCTTTCTTGCCACGTAAAATATAATTTCACTTTGCAGTCTGTTTTTAACGCACAGTTAAAAACAGGGACATTTCCGGGGACAGGCCACCAAAAATGGGGACTGTCCCCGGAAAACGGGGACGTCTGGTCACCCTACTTTACAGTGCCTTCGTAAAGTATTCAGACCCCTTGACATTTTGTTACGTTACAGCCTTAATCTAAAATGTATAAAAATATATATATATCCTCATCAATCCACACACACAATAACCCATAATGACAACGCAAAAACAGGTTTAAAGAAACTTTCCCCCCCCCCAAAAGATACCTTATTTACATAAGTATTCATACCCTTTGCTATTAGACTCGAATTTGACCTCAGGTTCATCCTGTTTCCACTGATCATCCTTGAGATGTTTCTACAACTTGATTGGAGTCCACCTGTTGTAAATTCAATTGATTGGACATGATTTGGAAAGGCACACACCTGTCGACATAAGGCCCTACAGTTGACAGTACAAGTCAGAGCAAAAACCAAGCCATGAGGTCGAAGAAATTGTCCGTAGAGCTCTGAAACAGGATTGTGTCGAGGCACAGATCTGGGGAAGGGTACCAAAACATTTCTGCAGCATTGAAGGTCCCCAAGAACACAGTGGCTTCCATTATTCTTCATTGGAAGAAGTTAAGAACCACCAAGACTCTTCCTGGAGCTGGCCGCCCGGCCAAACTGAGCAATCTGGAGAGAAGGGCCTTGGTCAGGGAGGTGACCAAGAACCCTATTGTCACTCTGACAGAGCTCCAGAAGGACAACCATCTCTGTAGCACTCCAGCAATCAGGCCTTTATGGTAGAGTGGCCAGACGGAAGCCACTCCTCAGTAAAAGGCACATGACAACCCGCTTGGAGTTTGCCAAAAGGCACCCAAAGACTCTCAGACCATGAGAAACAAGATTCTCTGGTCTGATGAAACCAAGTTAAACTCTTTGGCCTTAATGCCAAGCGTCATGTCTGGAGGAAACATGGCACCATCCCTATGGTGAAACATGGTGGTGGCAATATCATGCTGTGGGGATGTTTTTCAGAGGTATGGACTGGGAGACTAGTCAGGATCGAAGGAAAGATGAACGGAGCAAAGTACAAAGAGATCCTTGATAAATCTCCTCCAGAGACCTCAGGACCTCAAGACTGGGGTGAAGGTTCACCTTCCAACAGGACAATGACCCTAAGCACACAGCCAAGTCAACGCAGGAGTGGCTTTGGGACAAGTCTCTGAATGTCCTTGTGGCCCAGCCAGAGCCCGGATTTGAACCCAATCGAACATCTCTGGAGAGACCTTAAAATAGCTGTGTATTAACGCACCCCATCCAAGCTGACAGAGCTTCAGAGGATCTGCAGAGAAGAATGGGAGAAACTCCCCAAATACAGGTGTGCCAAGCTTGTAGCGTCATACCCAAGAAGACTCGATGCTGTTATCGCTGCCAAAGGTGCTTCAACTGTGATATTTCAGTTAATACATTTTTTWAAATTAGCTAATATCTAAACCTTTTTTCGCATTGTCATTATGGGGTATAGCGTGTAGATTGAGGGGGGGGGAAATCTATTTTAGAATAAGGCTGTAATCTAACAAAATGTGGAAAAGTCAAGGGGTCCGAATACTTTCTGAAGGCACTGTATACACCCATGTTTTTAAACGCAAGATTTTCTAGGACTAGCTCAAACAATATTGCTGCTATAAGCCAATGCGCTTGCATGAATCTTTTTCCTGTCCAACAGCGCCACCATTTGGCCAAACTGAACCGTACATTACCGGTAAGCTAGACTCATCCCTGAGCATGTGTGCCAAATTCCATCACTCTGAGTCAAACAGATCAAGAGATATAAACATGTGCCGGTTATAGRGCCACCCTGTGGTCGATCTGAATGTGCTGTTGCAAATGTTGAGTCTTGATAGTGTTTGGAACATGTGTACCAAGTTTTGTTTCAGTACGAATATCCGTATCTGATTTATATGCTTTTATGTGCCAGGTCACGCCCWTCTGAATGTTTTTATTGGTCAGTATTTATTGGTCAGCGGCCATGTTGTTTGAGATGCAAGCCTGGAAAATCTTTACGTTGTGAGAACTTGGCCCATAGATGACATGTGTCAAGTTTCGTGCAGATTGGTCAATATGTGCCTGAGGAGTAGCGTTTTGTGTTTTTATTCAAAATCACTGAAAATCCGTCATTGCGGACTTTATGGGTCAAAGGGCAATTTTGTTCCTTATGAGGAGAGGCTCATCACTAGTTGCCACAGTCATAAACCCCGCTTCTTTCTACAATTTATCTTATTATAATCTGATTTTAAACCTAACCTTAACCTTAACCACACTGCTAACCTTATGCCTAACCTTAAATTAAGACCAAAAATGTAATAGGTTTTTGTGAATTTTTATGATATAGCCAATTAGGACTTTGTGGCTGTGGTAACTAGTGACAACCTGAGGAGAGGGACATGTAGTGCATTCAGAAAGTATTCAGACCCCTTCACTTTTTCCACATGTTATGTTACATGCCTTATTCTAAAATTGATTAAATAAATGTTTTTCCTCAGTAATATACACACAATAACCCATAATGACAGAGCGAAAACCGTTTTTTAGACATTTTGAGCAGCGTTTCTTTCTTTTTTTCTTCAGAAAACTGTATGGGGAGGTTCTCTTTTGCACTGTTCAACCAATCCAGTAAATGTGGATGAGGAGTTTTTAAACACTGGAGTGTGCCTTGTTAGATCGAAAAGGAAGCGAACACAGGCTCTCTTCCATTCCATTCCCCCTGAAAACCGGATGGATCTGGTTGGTCTGTCCTGCTGAGGTGGAAAAGGTATGAAGGCCAAGTTGGCGATTTACGCCACCTGCCAGTCTGCATGTTGCGCTCTCAATTTATAATTCATTGGCTGATCCCTCCTAATGACCTGGATGGAATTATGTGATCCTTCCTTAACCCATAGGAAGTCCCACCCAGTGACTACTTCAAAATGGTGAAAGCCCTCTGGCGCTGACTATGCTAAAACTGACTTGTGGCACTAGAGTCCTCTTTACATCTTTATGTAACTGACACAGAAATGCTTACACAACAGTCATGTGCATTGAGTAGGAAAAACTGACCTATAGGTTCCTCAGTGGAGATAGGGAAGCAGTATGAGTATACTATGAGTGTACAGAACATTAGGAACGCCTCAATTTATCAGGGCATGGATTCTACAAAGTGTCGAAAGCGTTCCACAGGATGCTGGCCCATGTTGACTCCAATGCTTTCCACACGTACGCTAGATGTTGTAATGTAGTTGGCTGGTGGACCATTCTTGATACACACTGGAAACTGTTGAGCATGAAAAAGCCATCAGCGTGCAGTTCTTGACATACTCAAACTGGCACCTGGCACCTACTACCATACCCCGTTCAAAGCACTGAAATATTTGTCTTGCCCATCACCCTCTGAATGCACACAGGCACAATCTTCTCAATTGTGTCATGGCTTAAAAATCCTTCTTTAACCTTCTCTTCCCCTCATCTAAACTGATTAAAGTGGGTTTAACAGGTGACATTAATAAGGGATCATAGCTTTCACTTGGATTCACCTGTCAATCTATGTCATGGAAAGAGCAGGTTCCTAATCTTTTTTACACTTGGTGTATGGATCTTTTATTATAATGGTAAATCATATGAATAACCCAGTGTTCATTCTAATATGACCTCTCGTGGTTATTATTAATAGCTGGAGTGGGAGGAGCTGGGACTGGGAGGGGTGAGTAACTGATATTCCCGCTTCTTATACTTCCACCCCTCTCTCTGCTCAGCGAACCTAATAAAAACTCCTGAACAAACAGGATAGACAGAGTCCAATCATAAAATCAAATGTCATATTTACTGAAACTGATCAGAACCTTCAGACAGAGACAATATTTATTTTTACTGTTTCTCATGTACCTGATATGTACTCAGCAATTACATGGTAATGGTATAGTATCATTTCCTGATAGTTACCAATAATTAATATTTTACATTTGCCAACAGCCTATGCTACTTATAGGAGCCAAGGGTTTAAGTAACTAATTACTTCTTTGTTTATTGGGACTATATGTAACATTTCTACCTTCAAATAGCTGAGCAGGAAGAATGCAGTGGATTTATCCCAGACACCTGGTTTAGTGGTTTTAACTGAGCATCGTTTGTGTTTGTGACTGACTGGATGCCACAATAGTGTGTTATATGCCAAAGCATTAGCAAAGAGAGCTAACACACATCTTCAGGTCTCAGGCAAAGTTACACATCATTTATGCCAGCCGCGCACGCTTGCACTGGCTGCATCACCAGGACCACAGGAACAAAAATAGTCCGCTTTTCCTCTTTTTGAGCAGAAAAGCAGTTGATGCGACGAAATTGAAGTCAGCATTCGAAGAACACTTCTTTGTATTATTGGAGTTGCTAATATTGGAATAGGTTTGTGTAGTCTGCTGCTATCGCTAGCCGTGGAGGTTCTTCTCCCCTCCCTTTTCCTCCCTGCAGTCAATCAAACAGGGGGCGCTGTTGCTCACTTCTTTTATTTCTTCTTCTGTGATATAATGGCGGTCGGCAAACAAACGTTAAAGGTGCATGCCACCACCTGTGCTGGAGTGTGTGGTCAACCACGGTTTACAACATTTCTAAATCCTTCTACCTAACTCAATACTTCTGCGAAAATAAACAAGACCCCCACCAACTTCTAATAGACTCTCCCCCATCCTGAAAATCCCTTCCAACCCCCCCCCCAACCTCGTCCAACCTCAATGACCCTACACTTCAATCTTTCCCTCTCTTCAACATATTAACAACAATATAATAACACATGTGTCACGACTCCTACCGAAGGTGGCTCCCCTTCCTGTTCGGGTGGCGCTCGGCGGTCGTCGTCACCGGCCTACTAGCTGCCACTGATTTTTTTCCTCCCCCTCCTTGTTTTGTTTATTGGTTACACCTGTTTGCAATTAGGTTGATGAGTTGGGCTTTATTACCCAGCCGGTCCACCTGCTGGGTGTGCGGGATTGTTTTTGTGTAATGTTGTACATGCCTGTAAGTCACGGTTCGTGTACGTTGTATTTTCGGAACTGTTTAGTTCCCCTTGTGTGTTGGGGCATTTGTTTTAAGTGGCGTCGTTTTCACCTAGGTGGTGATTAAAGTTATGCTACTCTGAACTCTCTGTCTCCTGCGACTTCCTCCACTACACCCCGAGCATTACAACATGCTTTGTTTCTTCGACCATACACTCCAGACACAAACCATTCACATGCATGCCAACCAGATACCACCTCTTCCTTCCTAGTCTGACCGCTGAATCTTGGTCCAACAACCTTTTTTTGGAGGATATATACAGTGCATTCGGAAATTCGGAAATTCMGAAATTATTCAGACCCCTTGACTTTTCCACATTTTGTTACGTTACAGCCTTATTCGAAGATTGATTAGGAAATGTATTTTTCATCCATCTACACACAACACCCCATAATGACAAAGCAAAAACAGGTTTTTAGAATTAATTTTTTTTAAATTAAAAATTAAAAACTGATCACAGACCCTTCACTCAGTACTTTGTTGAAGCACCTTTGGCAGCGATTACAGCCTCGAGTCTTCTTGGGTATGACGCTACAAGCTTGGCACACCTGTATTTGAGGAGTTTCTTCCCTTCAGATCCTCTCAAGCTCTGTCAGGTTGAATGAGGAGCGTCGCTGCACAGCTATTTTCAGGTCTATCCAGAGACGGTCGATTGGGTTCAAATCCGGGCTCTGTCTGCGCCACTCAAGGGCATTCAGAGACTTGTCCTGAAGCCACTCCTGCGTTGTCTTGGCTGTGTGCTTAGGGTCGTTGTCCTGTTGGAAGGTAAATGTTCACACCAGTCTGAGGTCCTGAGCACTCTGGAGCATGTTTTCATCAAGGATCTCTCTGTACATTGCTCCGTTCATCTTTCCCTCGATCCTGACTAGTCTCCCTGCCACTGAAAAACATCCCCAAAGCATGATGCTGCCACCACCATGCTTCACCATAAGGATGGTGTCAGATTTCCTCCAGATGTGACGCTTGGCATTCAGTCCAAAGAGTTCAATCTTGGTTTCATCAGACCACAGAATCTTGTTTCTCATTGTCTGAGAGTCCTTTAGGTGCCTTTTGGCAAACTCCAAGCGGGCTGTCATGTGCCTTTTACTGAGGAATGGCTTCCGCCTGGCCACTCTAGCTTAAAGGCGTGCAACAGAGATGTTTGTCCTTCTGAAAGGTTCTCCCATCTCCACAGGGAACTCTGGAGCTCTGTCAGAGTGACCATAGGGTTCTTGGTCACCTCCCTGACCATGGCCCTTCTCCCCAGTTTGCTCAGTTTGGCTGGGCGGCCAGCTCTAGGACGAGTCTCGGTGGTTCCAAACTTCTTCCATTTAAGAATGATGGAGACCACTGTGTTCTTGGGGACCTTCAATGCTGCAGACATTTTTTGGTACCCTTCCCCAGATCTGTTCCTCAACACAATCCTGTCTCGGAACTCTACGGACAATTCCTTCGACCTCATGGCTTGGTTTTTGCTATGACATGCACTGTCAACTTGTCACGTTCGTTGGAATAAATATAGGACCAAGGCGCAGCGGATGTTGAGTTCCACATCATTTAATGAATAAAGTGAAACTTAGCAAAGACAAAAACAAATAAACAATAAACTAACAACAAACCGTGACTACAGAGATGCTACGTGCACTAACTCAAAACAATATCCCATAAACACAGTTGGGAAAAACAGCTACTTAAATATGATCCCCAATTAGAGACAACGATTACCAGCTGCCTCTAATTGGGAATCATACAAATCACCAACATAGAAAATAAACTAGAACACCACATAGAAATAAATAAACTAGATCACCCCCAGTCACGCCCTGACCCACTTCACCATAGAGAAACAATGGCACTCTATGGTCAGGGCGTGACAGTACACCCCCCCAAAGGTGCGGACGAAGTACACGCTCTTCCCGCGGATCTTCCAGCACCGGGGGCGGCTCTGGTGCGGGACGAAGAACCCGCTCAACTCGCGGATCCACCATCTTTGGTGGTGGCTCTGGTGTGGGCCGAAGAACCTGCTCATCCCGCGGATCCAGCCATGGACCAGGCTGAACACTGTGCCTAGACTGGATCTCGATGCCGAGGAAGGCTCCTGCCATGGAGCGGGACTGGACACCGGCCCTGGCCTGGACATCGGTGCAGAGGAAGAATCCTGCCATGGAGCGGGACTGGACGCCGTGTCTGGACTGGGCATCGGTGCAGAGGAGAGCTCCTGCCATGGAACTGGACGCCGTGTTAGGACTGGGCATCGGCGCAGAGGAGAGCTCCTGCCATGGAACTGGACGCCGTGTTAGGACTGGGCATCGGCGCAGGGGAAGGCTCCCGCCATGGAGTGGGACTGGACGCTGTGCCTGGACTGGGCATCAACGCAGAAGAAGACTCTGGGCTTGGAGCTGGACTGGACGCCGTGCTCAGACTGGGCATCGGCGCAGGGTAATGCTCCGGCCATGGAGCTGGAGGTTCCGGACCGTGTACCGTCTCAGGAGGTTCCGGACCGTGGACTGTCTCAGGAGGTTCCGGACCGTGGTCCGTCTCAGGAGGTTCCGGACCGTGGACCGTCTCAGGAGGTTCCGGACTGTGGACCGTCTCAGGAGGTTCCGGACTGGGAACTGTCGCCGGAAGCCTGGTGCGTGGGGCCGGGACTGGTGGTACCGGACTGGTGACACGCACTGGAGGTCTGATGCGTGGGGCCGGTACATGTGGCACCGGACTGGTGACACACACCTCAGGTCAAGTGCGGGGAGCAGGCACAGGATGCACCTGACTGGGAAGACGCACTGGAGGCCTAGTGRGTGGAGCCGGCACAGGTGGCGCCAGACTGGTGACACGCACGTCAGGGAGAGTGCGAGGAGCAGGTACAGGACGTACCTGACTGGGAAGGCACACTTGAGGGAGAGTGCAAGGAGCAGGTACAGGACGTACCTGACTGGGAAGGCACACTTGAGGGAGAGTGCAAGGAGCAGGCACAGGACGTACCGGACTGGGAAGGCGCACTTGAGGGAGAGTGCGAGGAGCAGGCACAGAACGTACCGGACTGGGGACACGCACTTCAGGGAGAGTGCGAGGAGGAGACACATGACGTACCGGACTGGAGAGGTGCACTTGAGGCCAGAAGCGTGGAACAGGCACAGGTTGCACCAGACTGCTAACCGCATCCTCTGGTCGGATGTTGAGCAGAACACACTTGCACAACATCGCTCTCATCTCACTCTCTCCCAACTTCGCCATTGCCTCCCTGACAGTCTCTGGCTCTTCCCTCTGCTCAGTCGCCAGCTCCATGTGCCCCCTCCCTAAAAAAAACTTGGGGTTGTCCTTGGGCTTTCTGTAGCCGCGAACCCTGTCGTCGTCGCTGTCCTCCATTATCTCCTTCCGATGTCCAGAAATCCTTCACCTGGTGAACACGCTGCTTGGTCCTGGTTTGATGGGATATTCTGTCACGTTCGTTGGAATAAATATAGGACCAAGGCGCAGCGGATGTTGAGTTCCACATCATTTAATGAATAAAGTGAAACTTAGCAAAGACAAAAACAAATAAACAATAAACTAACAACAAACTGTGACTACAGAGATGCTACGTGCAATAACTCAAAACAATATCCCATAAACACAGTTGGGAAAAACAGCTACTTAAATATGATCCCCAATTAGAGACAACGATTACCAGCTGCCTCTAATTGGGAATCATACAAATCACCAAAATAGAAAATAAACTAGAACACCACATAGAAATAAATAAACTAGATCACCCCCAGTCACGCCCTGACCCACTTCACCATACAGAAACAATGGCTCTCTATGGTCAGGGCGTGACACAACTATTGGACCTTATGTAGACAGGTGTGCCTTTCCAAATCATGTCCAATCAATTGAATTTGCCTCAGGTGGACTTCAATTAAGTTGTAGGAACATCTCAAGGATGATCAATGGAAACCAATGGAAAGGATGAACCTGAGCTAAATTTCGAGTCTCATGTCAAAGAGTCTGACTAGTTATGTAAATAAGGTATTTCTGTTTTTTATTTCTAATACATTTTTATTTCTAATACATTTGCAAAAAATTTAAAAAATCTGTTTTCACTTTATAATTTTGGGGTATTGTGTGTGGATTGAGGAAAATGTTTAAAAAAAATCCATTTAAGAATAAGGCAGTAACGTAACAAAATGTGGAAAAAGTCAAGGGGTCTGAATACTTTCCGATGCACTGGAAATGCCGGGCCTTGGGCCATCTCTGCTGCCACACAGCTATCAAAATGGCTCTGATCTTACATTTGGCCTCACCTCTACCCAGTGGAACATTAATATCAATTATATCTTGTTTCAAAGCTCTTTAACTATCTGGTCTACAACTTCATTCCCTTCCACACCCGAATGTGCTGGGACCCAGCAGAATCTCACTACTACACCCAGTCTCTCAATTCTATATAATAACATTAATGCCTCCAATAGTAGGTCACTCCTATTAGATTTACCAGATGATAAACTATTCAATACAGACAGAGAATCTGAGCATACTATAATTCTAACAGTTTGTACGTCCTCCACCCACTGGAGGGCAACTACTATCGCCAACAGTTCAACTGAGTATACTGACAGTTCATCTGTTAGTCTTCTACATATCTGCACATCAAATTCAGGAACGTAAACGCCTGCTCCTGTGTGCCCACTATCTGGGTCCTTGGATCCATCTGTGAAAAGCGGTAAAAAAACATTAACTTCTACTAATGTAATTGTCAGCAGTTTCCCTATATCACTGAGTTTGACCAATCTTTCCTTTTCTCTACAAATGTTAGATCAGCAACAGGATCTGGGAGTAACTATGGAGGAACATCCCCTATCACCACAGAAGGGCCAACCTCCAACTCCGTCAAACCACTCTCATCAGCAAGCTTTCCAACTGTCCAACAAAACCACTGCCTTGTCTACTAGCTTACTCCCAACAGTCATCTAGAACAGTATCAGTGAGATGCTCAATCTCACAGCCTTTCAACCTAACCCTATAAGCTAATGACACTTTTTTACGTCATACATCCAAAGGCATCTCACCTGCCTCCACTAGTAAGGCACATATGTTGATTTAAATGCACCAATACATATCCTTAAAGCTATATACTGGATTCTGTCCAGCCTCTGAAGCCATGTTTTTGCCGCTGTTCCATAAAGTATACACCTGTAATCAATTGTCATCCTGATCAGAGCTCTATAAACATCAATCAACGATTGTCTGTCAGCACCCCATTCATATCCAGAGACCGAGCGGATAAGATTCACCACCTTCTTACACCTTGTTTCAGCATTTATGACATGATCTTTCCATGTATATTGCCCATTGAACCATAGACCCAAATATTTATACTTAGAAACCCTCACCATAGGCTGTCCATACAGAAACAACTGTATATTATTAGCAACTTTCTTCTTCGAGAAGAACATACAACAAGACTGACAGTTTAAAACCCCAGTCAATCGACCATCTTTCAACATCCACTATAGCTTGTTGAATAGATTTGATCAAATCAAATCAATGTATTTGTCACATACACATTTAGCATATGTTATTGCGGATCTAGTGAAATGCTTGTGTTTCTAGGTCCAACAGTGCAGTAATATCTAACAATACACACAATACACACAATCTAAAAGTAAAAGAATGGAATTAAGGAATATATAAATATAGAGGATGAGCAATGTCGGAGTGGCATAGACTAAAATACAGTAGAATAGAATACAGTACATACATATGAGATGAGTATAGCAAAAATACGTAAACATTATTAAAGTGACTGGTGTTCCATTATAAGTGGCCAGTGATTTCAAGTCTGTGTATATGGGGCAGCAGCCTCTAAGGTGCAGGGTTACGTAACCGGGTGGAAGTCGCCTAGTAATGGCTATTTAACAGTCTGATGGCCTTGAGATAGTAGCTGTTTTTCAGTCGCTCAGGACCAGCTTTGATGCACCTGTACTGACCTTGCTTTCTGGATGATAACGGGGTGAACAGGCAGTGGCTCGGGTGGTTGTTGTCCTTGATGATCTTTTTGGCCTCCCTGTGACATCGGGTGCTGTAGGTGTCCTGGAGGGCAGGTAGTTTGCCCATGGGGATGCGTTGGGCAGACCGCAACACCCTCTGGAGAGCCCTGCGGTTGCGGGCAGTTGGCGTACCAGGCAGAGATACAGCCAGACAGGATGCTCTCAATTATGCATCTGTAAAAGTTTGTGAGGGTTTTAGGTGCCAAGCCAAATTTCTTCAGCCTCCTGAGGTTGAAGAGGCGCTATTGCGCCTTCTTCACCACACTGTCGTGTGGGTGGACCATTTCAGTTTGTCAGTGATGTGTACACAGAGGATCTTGAAGCTTTCCATCTGCTCCTCTGCGGTCCCATCAATGTGGATAGGGGCTTGCTCCCTCTGCTGTTTCCTGAAGACCACGATCAGCTCCTTTGTTTTGTTGACATTGAGTGAGAGGTTATTTTCCTGGCACCACACTCCCAGGGCCCTCACTTCCTCTCTGTAGGCTGTCTCGTCATTGTCGATAATCAGGTCTGCTACTGTTGTGTCGTCTGCAAACTTGATGATTGAGTTGGAGGCATGCGTGGCCACGCAGTCATGAGTGAACAGGGAGTACAGGAGGGGGCTGAGCACCTACCCTTGTGGGGCCCCTGTGTTGAAGATCAGTTAAGTGGAGGTGTTGTTTCCTACCTTCACCACCTGGGGGCGGCCCATCAGGAAGTCCAGGACCCAGTTGCACAGGGCGGGGTTCAGACCCAGGGCCCCGAGCTTAATGATGAGCTTGGAGGGTACTATGGTGTTAAATGCTGAGCTATAGTCAATGAACATACGTATTCCTCTTATTCAGATGGGATAGGGCAATGTGCAGTGCAATGGTGATTGCATCTTCTGTGCATCTATTGGGGCGGTAACAACAACAACATTATATAAACATCAACTACATCATACCTGCCCAGACCCAATAGCCCTCACCCGTATCTCCAGCGCTCGTATAATGATGTTAACTACTTTAAATGTCTTCTTTTCCAGAACCGTGGGACCAATTTTTCTAGGACTCTAGCTCGAACAATATGACCGCTATAAGCCAATGAGCTTGCATGAATGTTTCTTCCTGTCCAACAGCACCACCATGCAGCCAAACTGAACCATACTTTACAGGTTAGCTTGACTCATATCTCTGAGAATGTATGCCAAATTCCATCACTCTAAGTCAAACAGACCAAGAAATATAAACATGTGCTGTTGCATATGTTGAGTCTTGACAGTGTTTGGAACACGTGCACCAAGTTTTGTTACAATATGAATATCTGTGTCTAATTTATATGCATTTATGTGCTAGGTCACGCCCATCTGAATGTTTATTGGTCTGTAGATGCCATGTTGTTTGAGATGCTAGCTTGGTTCATAGATGCCCTGTATCAAGTTTCGTGCAAATTGGTCATTCAGTGCCTGAGGAGTGGCGTTTTAAGTGTTTTAAATAAAATTCTAAATGGTGGAAAATACATCATGGCGGATTTTATGAGTCCTTGAGGCAAATTTGTTCTTTGTGAGGAATGGGTCGTCACTAGTTACCACAGCCAAAAAGTCATAAACCCCTCCCATTTCAACAATTTATTTTCTTAAAATCTGATTTTAAACCTGACCTTAACCTTACTGCTAACTTTAACCACACTGCTAACTTTATGCCTAACCCTAACCTTAAAATAAGACCAAAAGGTCATTTTTTTCATACATTTTTCAGATATAGCCAATTTTGACTTTGTGGCTGTATTAACTAGTGATAACCTGAGGAGGGGGACCTATATACCAAATTTCAGGACTCAACTCAAACGGGGAGAGGGGAGTGAGCTTTCAAAGTTAGCATTTTCAAGTGGTTGTTATCATGGCACCATGTGGCTAATTGGCATGGCATTGCAGGAGAGGGTGTGGCTCTTGGCCCTTTACCATCATGCAAGGTTGCAACCTCCTAGGCCTTACCATTTTATGGGAATTAGCATTTTTTCCCACCTAATTGGCGGAATACATATAATAGTAATAATAATAATAAACCAGAACAAAAATACAATAGGGTTTCACCAGCTTTGCTGCTTGAACCTCTAATAATAATGAATAGGAAAATATGAATAATCACACCATACATTTCACTGGTTGTCTCTCAGGTTCAAATAATAAAATCAAAGGTTATTTGTCACATGCGCTAAATACAACAGGTGTAGAACTTACTGTGAAATTCTTACTTACAAACACTGAACTAACAATGCAGTTCAAGAAATAGAGTTATGAAAATATTGACTAAATAAAGTAAAAAGTAACACAATAAAATAACACTAATGAGGCTATATACAGGGGGTACCGGTACCAAGTCAATGTGCGGGGGTACAGGTTAGTCGAGGTAATTTGTACATGGTAGGGATAAAGTGACTATGCATAGATAATAAACAGCGAGTAGCAGTAGTGTAAAAACAAGGGGAGAAGGGGTGTCAATGTTCAGCAGTCTTATGGCTTGGAGGTATTAGCTGTTGAGGAGCACTTTGGATCTAGACTTGAAGCTCCAGTACCGTTTGCCTTGCGGTAGCAGAGAGAACAGTCTATGACTTGGGTGACTGGAGTCTTTGACAATTTTTGGGGCCTTTATTGGGCCTTCCTCTGGCCACAAATTTGGCTGCCAAAACAGAGCATTTTGGTTTTTCATCAAGTATTTATTTAAGTTTGTCTTCATCATTTAGGTTTTCAAATGTTTCATATTGTTTTACTATTTTGGGTAAGAATGTATTTCTTATGTCAAAATATAGTAGAAGGAGGCAATTTTCTTCTTCTACTACATCTATGAGTTGGTAAACAAACTGAAACTGCCACCTTATGCGTGTAGTTTGAACAGGTATAACCTAGCGTAGCAGAGCAGCGTTTCTTTCTTTTTTTCTTCAGAAAACTGTATGGGGAGGTTCTCTTTTGCACTGTTCAACCAATCCAGTAAATGTGGATGAGGAGTTAAACTGGAGTGTTGCCTTGTTAAGATCGAAAAGAGGAAGTCATGACACAGGCTCTCTTTCCATTCCCCCTGAAAACCGGATGCATCTGGTTGTGTCTGTCCTGCTGAGGGTGGAAAAGGTATGAAGGCRAAGGTTGGCGATTTACTGCCACCTGCAGTCTGGCATGTTTGCTCTCAAGTATAATTCATTGGCTGATCCCTCCTAATGACCTGGATGGAATTATGTTATCCTTCTTTAACCCATAGGAAGTCCCACCCAGTTGACTACATCAAAATGGTGAAAGCCCTCAATGGCCCTGCCTATGCTAAAACTGACTTTTGGTTACTAGAGTCCTCTATACATATTTATGTAACTGACACAGAAATAGCCATATATGGCTATGCTTACACTACAGTCATGTGCATTGAGTAGGAAAAAATGACATATAGGTTCCTCATAGTGGACGCAGTGGAGTCAGATTGACTAACACACACAGGAAGGAACTGTCGTTTCTGTAGTGGTTGGAAATTAGATGACATCTCAAATTAAGTGAGATTGATCGTTGCTCAAAATTGTTTCGAGATTGTTAGATGCACTAAAACTGTGTGTGTGTGTATGAAGGGGCTTTCCTCTGTAACTCTTTGTGTGTGCGTGGGCACGCGTGCACGTGCATGTGTGTATGTCGCAGTACGTGTATACACTGAGCGTACAGAACATTAGGAACACCTTTCTGGTATTGAGTTGAGACCCCATTTCCCTCCGAACAGCCTCAATTCGTCGGGGTGTGGACTCTACAAGGTGTTGAAAGAGTTCCACAGGGATGTTGGCCCATGTTGACTCCAATGCTTCCCACAGTTGTGTCAAGTTGGCTGGATGTCCTTTGGCTGGTGGACCATTCTTGATACAAACGGGAAACCCAGCAGCGTTGCACTTTTTGGCACACTCAAACCGGCACCTACTACCATATCCCATTCAATGACACTTAAATCTTTTGTCTTTCTTATTCACCATTTGAATGGCACACAGGCACAATTCATGTCTCAATTGTCTCACGGCCTAATGGTAAGTCCTATGAATAACCCAGTGTTCAGTCTAATATGGACCTCTGTGGTTATTATTAATAGCTGGAGTGGGAGGGAGCTGGGACTGGGAGGGGTGAGTAACTGATATTCCCGCTCTCTATACTTCCACCCCTCTCTCTGCCTAGCAACCTAATAAAAACTCCCTGAACAAACAGGATAGACAGATCCAATCATAAAATCAAATGTCATATTTTACTGAAACTGATCAGAACCTTTCAGACAGAGACAATATTTATTTTACTGTTCTCTATGTACCTGATATGTACTCAGCAATTACATGGTAATGGTATAGTYTCATTTCCTGATAGTTACCAATAATMAATATTTTACATTTGCCAACAGCCTATGCTACTTATAGGAGCCAAGGGTTTAAGTAAACMAATTACTRRTTTGTTTATTTGGGAGCTATATGTAACATTTCTACCTTCAAATAGCTGAGCAGGAAGAATGCAGTGGATTTATCCCAGACACCTGGTTTAGTGGTTTTAACTGAGCATCGTTTGTGTTTGTGACTGACTGGATGCCACAATAGTGTGTTATATGCCAAAGCATTAGCAAAGAGAGCTAACACACATCTTCAGGTCTCAGGCAAAGTTACACATCA
>NC_036854.1:32232189-32239172 GCF_002910315.2 Salvelinus sp. IW2-2015 | reverse complement strand
ACATCACACAAGGGTCCTACACCAAACCCCCTCTGATAGATATTATAGACTGAAATAGGACAGTGCATCTTTGAGCTGCATGGTTCCGAGATATTTAATGTTTTCTTGTTTTTCAATCAACAAACAAACACATTCCACATTCACAGACGTGGAAGACATAAATAATAGAATAAAATGAAATATAAAACAAAACAACAAATTTGCAGCAGCACTATCTGGGATCATGTTAGCTATTCCAGCTTTAGCTGAGACAGCGAGCCAAATCATTCTTTCTCTTTTACAGCATCGGACACACATGTATATACACTAATTTCCAATCACTCATTCTCCTTGTCCAATTTGTAGTGGAGACCAGAGTTATCAAACTTGGGCTGTCTCTTGCGGGGGTCATAAGTGAGCTTTTCAGAAGGAAGAAAGTCAACAATCTGGTCAATCCACATTTTAAATGTAGGAGAAGTATTAGAAGCCCACAGTAGAAAGAATACATTCTTAGCAACGTATGTAATAGTTCATAAACACATTTTCTCTGTCTGCTCAAAGAACAAAGTCTGCTGGGCATTAAGAAGATAGAGACATAGGGTCATTTAAAACTGTACATCTAATATTTCCTGTGCAGCAGTATGTATAGATTGCGCAAAATCTGATATCTCTCTCACAACTCCACCAACTCCAAAATACATGCATACAGGTTCCACTTTCAGAGGTACTGAAGGCGCCTGCAGAAACACCCATAATACTTGGATTGCTCCTCCTTAATCAACCTCCGCCAAAGGCTCCGCCCCAACAAATAGAGCAAGGGGGACAGCAAGCATCCTTGTCCCTTGTCACAATCCCAAAGGGAATCCGTCAGAATTCAGACCGTTAGTAGTCACCATGGCATTTGAATGAGAAATGGGGAACTTAATCCATTCTAATAAAGTTTTGGGCCCCATATTGAACTTTTCTAAGACTGAGAACAAGAAAGCTCCACTCCATCCTATCGAACGCCTTCTCAGCATCCAAGTAAAGCCAGCAAGACAGGGGTGTGGGACACCTTCTCAGCATCCGTAAGCCAACAAGACAGGGCTGTGGAACACCTTCTCACCATTCCAGTAAAGCCAGCCCAGACAGGGGTGGTGGGACATCCTTCTCAGAACCGTGAAAGCCCAGCAAGACAGGGCTGTGGAACCTTTCTCAGTAACCCAGTAAAGCCAACTAAGACACAGGGGTGTGGAACACCTTGCTCAGAACCGTAAAGCAACAAGACAGGGGTGTGGAACTACCCTCAGAACCAGTGAAGCCGCAAACAGGGGTTTGGAACACCTTCTCAAGAACCCAGTGGAAGCCAAACAAGACAGGGGTTGGACATTCTTCAGAACCAGTAAAGCCAACAAAGACAGGGGGTGTGGAACACCCTTCTCAGAACCCAGTAAGCAACAAGACAGGGGTGTGGAACACCTCAGAACCCAGTGAAAGCCAAGCAAGACAGGGGGTGTGGAACCAACCTTCTCAGAACGCCCAGTTGAAGCCAACAAGACAGGGTGTGGAACACCCTTCTCAAAGAACCCGTGAAGCCAACAAGTACAGGGGTGTGGAACACTTCTCAGAACCAGTGAAAGCCAGCAAGAACAGGGGGTGTGGAAACCTCTCAGAACCCAGGTGAAGCCAAGCAAGACAGGGGTGTGGAACCTTCTCAAGACCCAGTAAAGCCAACAAGACAAGGGGCTGTGGAAACACCTTCTCAGAAACCAAGTGGAAGCCAGCAAGACAGGGGGGTGTGAACACCTTCTCCGCATCCGTGGATTCCAACAAGACAATAAGGGCATGAACATCTACCCCTTCCTCAGCATCCATGTGACAGCCAGCAGGACACGGGCGTGGAACACCTTCTCAGCATCCCGGTGATCCAACAGAACAAAGGCATGGACACTTGCTTTGCTCAGCATCCAGTGAAGCAGCAGGACAGGGGCCATGGAACACCTATTTCAGCATCATGTGAAGCCAGCAGGACAGCCCCCGCGCGCCGGTGTCACGGCACAACCATAAATGGATGAGAGAGCTTCCTACAGCCTGAGCTATGTTGTTGATGTAAATTGAGAAGCGTGTTGGGCCTAGGATCGAGCCTTGGGGTACACCCTTGGTGACAGGCAGTGGCTGAGACAGCAGATGTTCTGACTTTATACACTGCACTCTTTGAGAGAGGTAGTTAGCAAACCAGGCCAAAGACCCCTCAGAGACACCAATACTCCTTAGCCGACCCACAAAAATGGAATGGTCTACCATTGAGACTTGAGATGATTTGTCCAGAGTTGAGGGTACAATTAAAATCTCCAGCCAGCACTCCAAAGGAAACACAATGCTCATTGAACAGGGTTATCATTTGGACATGAAAGCAGGAGTATCTGTGTTAGGGGCGTATATATTTAAGATTGTAATTGGTTGCCCATACAGTGACCCAGTTATCAGAATAAATCTCCCCTCCGGATCAGATATGTTTTTGTCAATTATGAATGGAACATGCTTATGGATAAGTATGGCTGTGACTCTACTGTTTGATTTGGAAGATGAAAAATACACCTGTCACACCCAAGCTCTGCGGAGTTTAGCATCACAGAGGTGTGTCTCTTGTAATAGCGCAAAGTCTGCTTTTTCCTTTTTGAGAGCACATAGTATGTTTTTCCATTTTATTGCATGACCTAGACCATGGCAGTTCCATGTCAATAGATTTAAGGTACTAGTCATCGAACAGTAATCGAACTCTAGTGCAAGTCATCTCTGGGTATAGGTGGATAATAGTTACAGCTGCGATCACATAAAAGAAAAGAAAATCTCTGAAAACCCCAGCCGAGTTGCCAAACAACTCGACATATCCTTTTGGATCTGTTAATCCCACGCTCAGTCACAATTCTGTGTTCCGAAAAATAGGAACAGTTCGCAACGCACAACGTCTCCCAAGAGAGAAAAAAAAAATGCCTGATTCTCTCTGCCCCGCATTAAGTAAGTGACAACCTAGCCCCCATCCAGACCACAGTAAAAAAGAGAGGGAGAAATTAAGTAAATAAAATCAATAGCCCAGCCTACAAATACATCCCCCAAAGCACATGGGCCTAATCGTTTGGACTAAATAAAACCGAAATGAGGGAGCAAATTCCTAAGAGGGATCTATCTATAGGATAAGTTTGTTATTATTAAAACGAAATATCAACAGGATAAGGCGGTCATTACCAGCCTTTCAAAGCACTTCATGGCTACGGACATGAGTGCTACGGGTCTGTAGTCATTTAGGCAGGTTGCCTTAGTGTTCTTGGGCACAGGGACTATGGTGGTCTGCTTGAAACATGTTGGTATTATAGACTCAATCAGGGACATGTTGAAAATGTCAGTGAAGACACCTGCCAGTTGGTCAGCACATGCCCGGACACACGTCCTGGTAATCTGTCTGGCCCTGCGGCCTTGTGAATCTCAGCTACGGAGAGCGTGATCACACAGTCGTCTGGAACAGCTGATTATCAAGTTTGCGTGTTCGAAATTGGTCATTCAGTGCCTGTGAGTGAGTGCGTCTGTAGTCTGTATAGTGTTTAAATCAAAGTTTTCTTAACAGTGGTGAGGGAAACTACAGTCATCGTGGCGGAATTTTATGAGTACCTTGAGGCAATGAGTTGTCGTTCTTTTGTGAGGAACTTGGGTCCGTCACTAGTTACCACAGCCAAAAAGTCATAAACCCCTCCACATTTCAAACAATTTATTTTGCGTATACAATCGATTTTAACACTGACCATTTAACCTTACTGCTCTAATTTAACCACACTGCTAAACTTGTTATGCCTAGATTCCCTAACCTTAAATAAGACCAAAAGGTCATTTTTTGTTCATAATTTCTTCAGTTATAGGCCAATTTTGACTTTGCTTTGTGCTGTAATTAACTTAGTGATAACTGAGGGAAGGCGACCTATATACCAACATTTCAGGACTCAACTCAAACGGGGGAGAGGAGTGAGCTTTCAAAGCTTAGCATTTCAAGTGTTTTATCATGGTCACCATGTGGCTAATTTGGCATGCATTGCCGAGAGGTGTGCTCTTGGCACACTTTACCATCATTCAAGGTTGCAACCCGTTCCTAGGCCTTTACCATTTTTATGGGAATTAGCATTGTTTTGCCAACCTAATTGGGCGACATACATATAATAGTAATTAATAAAATAACACCAGAACAAAAATACAATGGCGTTTCACCGCAGCTTTTGCCTGCGTTGAACCTCTTAATATAAGAATAGGAAAAATATGATCAATCACCAACCATACATCACTGGTTGTCTCTCAGGTTCAAATAATAAATATCAAAAGGTTATTGTCACAATGCGCTAAGATACAACAGGTGTAAACTTACTGTGAAATTCTTACTTAACAACACTGACCCTACAATGCATTCAAGAAATAGAGTTATGAAAATATTGACTAAATAAAGTAAAAAGTAACAACTAAAATAACAACAAATGGGCTATATACAGGAGGGTTACCGGTACCAAGTTCATGTGCGGGGGGACAGGTTTAGTCGAGGTAATTGTACATGGTAGGGATAACAGTGACTATGCATAGATTATCAAACAGCTGAGTAGCAGTAGTGTAAACAAGGGGGAGAAGGGGCGGTGTCAATGTTCAAGAGTCTTCATGGTGGAGTATTAGCTGTTTGAAGAGCACTTTGGGATTAGACTTGAAACTCCCAGTACCGTTTTTCCTTGCGGTAGCAGAGGAGAACAGTCTGACTTGGGTGACGTGAAGTCTTGACAATTTTTGGCGGCCTTTATTTGGGCCTTCCTTGGCCACAAATTTGCTGCCCAAAACAGAGCATTTTGGTTTTTCAATCAAGTTTTATTTATTTGTCTCACATCATTTAGGTTTCAAATGTTCATAATTGTTTTTAACAATCATTTGGGTAAGAATTGTATTTCTTTATGTCAAAATATAGTAGAAGGACGTGCAATTTTCTTTCTTCTACCTAACTCTTATGAGTTGGTAAACAAATGAAACCTGCCACCTTATGCGTGTAGTTGAACAGGCTATAACCTAGCGTAGCAGAGCAGCGTTTCTTTTCATTTCTTTTTGTCCTTCAGGAAACTGTATGGGGAGGTTTCTCTTTTGCACGTTCAACCAATCCAGTAAATGTGTATGAGGAGTAAACTGGAGTGTTGCCTTGTTAAGACCCAGAAAAGAGGAAAGTCATACACACCAGGCTCTCTTTCCCATTCCCCCTGAAAAACCGGATTGCATTCTGGTTGTTGTCTGTCTCTGCTGAGGTGGAACAGGTATGAAAGGCTAAGGTTGGCGATTTACTGCCACCCTGCAGTCTGCATGTTTGCTCTCAAGTATAATTCCATTGCTGATCCCTCTCCTAAATGACGCTGGATGAATTATGTTATCCCATTCTTTAACCCATAGGAAGTCCCACACCACCCGTTGACTAATCAAAAGTGGTGAAAGCCCTCATGGCCCTGCCTATGCTAAAAACTGACTTTTGCGGTTACTAAGATGTCCTCTATACAATTTATGTAACTGACACCAGAAAGCCATATATGGCTATGCTTACACTACAGTCATGTGCATTGAGTAGAAAAATGACATATAGTTTTCCTCATAGTGGACGCAGTGGAGTCAGATTGACTTAAACACACACAGGAAGGAACTGTCGTTTCTGTAGCTGGTTGGAAACTTAGATACATCTCAAATTAAGTGAGCATGATCGTGTGGCTCAAATTGGTTCGAGATTGTTAGATGCACTAAAACTTGTGTGTGGTATGAAGGGCTTCCTCCTCCTCTGTAACTCTTTGGTGTGTGACGTGGGCACGCGTGCACGTGCCTGTGTTGTATGCGCAGTACTGTATACACTGAGCCGTACAGAACATTAGGACACCTTTCTGGTATTGAGTTGAGACCCCATTTCCTCCGAACAGCCTCAATTCGTCGGGTGTGGGACTCTACCCAAGGTGTTGAAAGAGTTCTCACAGGATGTTGCCCATTGTTGACTCCAATGCTTCCCCAGTTCGTGTTCAAGTTGGCTGGATGTCCTTTGGGCTGTGGACCATTCTTGATACAAACGGGAAACCCAGCAGCGTTGCACATTTTTTTTTATTGGCACACTCAAACGGGCACCTACTACCATATCCCATTCAATGACAGACTAAAATCTTTGTCTTTCTTATTCACCATTTGAAATGGCACACAGGCACATCACTAGTTCTCAATTTGGTCTCACGGCCTAAATGTAAGTCCTATGAATAACCCAGTGTTCAGTCCTAATATGGACCTCTGTGTTATTTATATAATGCTGGAGTGGGAGGGAGCTCGGGACTGGGAGGGGTTGAGTAACTGATATTCCCGCTCTCTATACTTTCCCACCTCTCTCTGCTAGCAACCTAATAAAAACTCCTGAACAAACAGAGGATAGACAGATCCATATATAAAATCAAATGTCATATTTTACTGAAATCTGAATCAGAACCTTTCAGAAGCAGAGACAATATTTTTATTTTACTGGTTCTCTATGTACCTGATATGTACTCAGCAATTACATGGTAATGGTATAGTGTCATTTCTGATAGTTTACCAATAATGAATATTTTACATTTGCCAACAGCCTATGCTACTTATAGGAGCCAGGGTTTAAGTAAACGAATTACTCTTTTGTTTATTTGGGAGCTATATGTAACATTTCTAACCTTCAAATAGCTGAGCAGGAGAATGCAGTGGATTTTCCCAGACACCTGGTTTAGTGGTTTTAACTGAGCATCGTTTTGTGTTTGTGACTGACTGGATGCCACAATAAAGTGTGTTTATATGCCAAAGCATTAGCAAAGAAGAGCTACACACACCTTTCAGGTCTCAGGCAAAGTTAACATCACACAAGGGTCCTACACCAAACCCCCCTCTGATAGATATTATAGACTGAAATAGGACAGTGCATCTTTGAGCTGCATGGTTCCGAGATATTTAATGTTTTCTTGTTTTTA
>NC_036854.1:32227246-32232164 GCF_002910315.2 Salvelinus sp. IW2-2015 | reverse complement strand
AGCTTGCATGCTCTCATGCATGCTCAGTGTTTTTTTGCCTCGAAGCGAGCATAGAAGTGATTTAGCTCATCTGGTAGGCTCAATGTCACTGGGTCAGCTCGCGGCTTGTGCTTCCCTTTGTAGTCTGTAATAGTTTGCACAGCCGCGCCACATAAGACGAGCGTTCGGGAGCCGGTGTAGTACTGATTCAATCTTAGCCCTGTATTGGACTTTGCCTGTTTGACTGTTCGTCGGAGGGCATAGCAGGATTTCTTGTAAGCTTCCGGGTTTAGAGTCCCTCACCTTGAAAGTGGCAGCTTCTACCCTTAGCTCAGTAAGCGAATGTTGCCTGTAATCCATCGGCTTCTGATTGGGGTATGTATGTACAGTCACTGTGGGGCTCAAGTCCTCGATACACTTATTGTTAGCCAGTGACTGGATGTTGTGTACTCCTCAATGCAATCGGAAGAAAATCCTGGAACATTTTCCAGTCTGTGATAGGCAAAACAGTCCTATAGTTTAGCATTTGCTTCATCTGACCACTTTTTTATAGACGCGAAGTCCTGGGTTCCTTCCTGCTTTTAATTTTTGCTTGTAAGCAGGAATCAGGAGGATAGAATTGGTGGTCCAGATTTACAAATGGAGGCGAGGGAGAGCTTTGTACTCTGTGTGTGGAGTACGGGTGATTCTGAATTTGGTTTTTCCCTCTGGTTGCACATTTAACATGTTGATTAGAGATTAGGTAAACCTGATTTCAGTTTCTCCTGCATTTAAAGTTTCCGGCACTAGGAGTGCCGCATCTGGGTGAGCGGTTTCCTGTTGCTCTTTTCCTTATACAGGCTGACTGAGTGGCGGTCTTAGTGCCAAGCATCCGTCTGGTGGTGGTAAATAAACAGCCATGAAAAGTTATAGATGAAAACTCTCTGGCAAATAGTGTGGTCTACGTTTATCATAAGATACTCTACTTCAGGCGAGGAAAATCTAGAGACTTCCCTTAGATTCGTGCACCACTGTTGTTTTACAAATATTGCACCCAGAAAAACCCGCCCGCCCCTCGTCTTACCGGAGTGTGCTGTTCTATCTTAGCTGGTGCAAGCGTAATCCTGGCTGCTGAATATCCATGTCATCATTCAGCCACCATTTCATGATAACATAAGATGTTACAGTGTTTTGATGTCCCGTTGGTAGAATATTCGTGATCCGTTTCCTCGTCTAATTTATTGATCAATGATTGTACGTTGGGCAAGTAATAATTGATGTAACGGCAGCTTTTCCACTCAACCTTTCTGCGGATCCTTCCGAGGCACCCGCTCTGTTTTCCTCTGTACCTTGCGTCCTCTTTCTCTGCCCAATAATGGGGAATGTTGGCCTTGTCGGTTTAGCAGTATATCCTGTGGCCATCCTGCTTGTTGAATAATGAATCTTAGTCTAATCCGAGGTGGAGGTGGATCGCTGTCCTGATATCTCAGAAAGCTTCTTTTTCTGCCGTAGATACGGTGCAGAAACATTATGTACAAAATAAGTTAAACAAATAATGCAAAACCCCCATATAATAGCACAATTGGTTAGGCGCCCGTAAAACCTGCTGCCATTTCTTCCGCGCCCCCCATTTTAAAGTAAGGGCTCCTTGAAGGATCCTGAGCTCATTGGGGATATTTTGAATCCCATGAAGATGCCTTGGTCAAACGAAGTGTTACAGAATGCTATGTTTCCATTGGCGTCTGCCAGTGAGTTTTTCCATGGATAGGATTTTGCTCCTCTGCCTCATCAGGCGCCCGCCTTTGATGGATTATCTTGTTGGTTTGATGTTAGGCATTTTAGCCCATTGTTTTTCAATCAACAAACAAAACACATTCCACATTCACAGACGTGGAAGACATAAATAATAGAATAAAATGAAATATAAAACAAAACAACAAATTTGCAGCAGCACTATCTGGGATCATGTTAGCTATTTCCAGCTTTAGCTGAGACAGCGAGCAAATCATTCTTTCTTTTACAGCATCGGACACAACATGTATATACACTAATTTCCCAAATCACCTCATTCTCTCTGTCCAATTTGTAGTGGAGACCAGAGTCTATCAAACTTGGGCTGTCTCTTGCGGGGGTCATAAGTGAGCTTTTCAAGAGGAAGAAAGTCAACAATCTGGTCAATCCACATTTTAAATGTAGGAGAAGTATTAGAAGCCCACAGTAGAAGAATACATTTCTTAGCAACGTATGTAATAGTCATAAACACATTTTCTCTGTCTGGCTCAAGAACAAAGTCCTGCTGGGCATTAAGAAGATAGAGACATAGGGTCATTTAAAACTGTACATCTAATATTTTCTGTGCAGCAGTATGTATAGATTGGCAAAATCTGATAATCTCTCTACAACTCCACCAACTCCAAAATACATGCATACAGGTTCCACTTTCAGAGGTACTGAAGGCCGCCTGCAGAAACACCCATAATACTTGGATTGCTCCTTATCAACTCCGCCAAAGGCTCCGCCCCAACAAATAGAGCAAGGGGGACAGCAAGCATCCTTGCCTTGTGCCACATCCCAAAGGGAATCCGTCAGAATTCAGACCGTTAGTAGTCACCATGGCATTTGAATGAGAATATGGGGACTTAATCCATTTAATAAAGTTTGGGCCCATATTGAACTTTTCTAAGACTGAGAACAGAAAGCTCCACTCCATCCTATCGAACGCCTTCTCAGCATCCAGTAAAGCCAGCAAGACAGGGGTGTGGAACACCTTCTCAGCATCCAGTAAAGCCAACAAGACAGGGCTGTGGAACACCTTCTCACCATCCAGTAAAGCCAGCAAGACAGGGGTGTGGGACACCTTCTCAGAACCCAGTGAAGCCAGCAAGACAGGGCTGTGGAACACCTTCTCAGAACCCAGTAAAGCCAACAAGACAGGGGTGTGGAACACCTTCTCAGAACCCAGTAAAGCCAACAAGACAGGGGTGTGGAACACCTCAGAACCCAGTGAAGCCAGCAAGACAGGGGTGTGGAACACCTTCTCAGAACCCAGTGAACCCCGGAGATTTTAGGTTTTCAAAATGTTCATAATTGTTTTAACCTATTTGGGTAAGAATGTATTTCCTTATGTCAAATATAAGTCAGAAGGAGGCAATTTTCTTCTCTTCTACTAACATCTATGAGTTGGTAAACAAACTGAAACTGCCACTTATGCGTGTAGTTTGAACAGGCTAATAACCTAGCGTAGCAGAGCAGCGTTTCTTTCTTTCTTTTTCTTCAGAAAACTGTATGGGGAGGTTTCTCTTTTGCACTGTTTCAACCAATCCAGTAAATGTGTGATGAGGGCAGTAAACTTGGAGGTGTGCTTGTTAAGACCTCGAAAAGAGGAAGTCATACACACGGCTCTCTTTCCCATTCCCCCTGAAAACCGGATTGCATCTGGTTGTGTCTGTCCTGCTGAGGGTGGAAAAGGTATGGAAGGCTAAGGTTGGCGATTTACTGCACCTGCAGTCTGGCATGTTTGCTCTCAGTAATATTCATTGGCTGATGCCCCTAAATGACGTGGATTGAATTATGTTTCCTTCTTTAACCCATGGAAGTCCCACCCAAGTTGACTTAATCAAAATGGTGAAAAGCCTCAATGGCCTGCTATGTCTAAAAACTGACTTTTCGTTACTAAGAGTCCTCTATACATATTTAATGTAACTGACACAGAAATAGCCATATATGGCTATGCTTACACTAGTCATGTGCAATTGAGTAGGAAAAAATGACATATAGGTTTCCTCATAGTGGAACGCAGTGAGTCAGATTGACTAACAACACAAGGAAGGAACTGTCGCTTTCTGTAGTGGTTGGAAACTTAGATACAATCTCAAATTAGTGCAGATTGATCGTTGCTCAATTGTTTCGGAGATTGTTAGATGCACTAAACTTGTGTGTGTTGTATGAAGGGGCTTCTCCTCTCTGTACTCTTTGGTGGTGGTGGGCACGCGTGCAGCGTGACATGTGTGTCATGGTCGCAGTACGTGGTATACACTGAGCGTACAGAAACATTAGGACACTTTCTGGTATTTGAGTTTGAGACCCCATCTTCCCTCCGAACAGCTCAATTCGTCGGGTGTGGGACTCTACAAGGTGTTGAAGAGAGTTCCACAGGGATGTTGGCCCATGCTTGACTTCCAATGGCTTCCCCAGTTGTGTCAAGTTGGTGGATGTCCTTTGAGCTGGTGGACGCATTCTTGATACAAACGGGAAACCAGCAGCGTTGCACATTTTTTTTTTAGGCACACTCAAACCGGCACCTACTACCATTCCCATTCAATGACAGAACTTAAATCTTTTGTCTTTCTTATTCACCAATTTGAATGGCACACAGGCACAATTCATGTCTCTCAATTGTCTCACGCCTAAATGGTAAGTCCTATGAATAACCCAGTGTTTCAGTCTAATTGGACCTCTGTGGTTTATTTATGTAATGCTGGAGTGGGAGGGAGCTGGACTGGGGAGGGGTGAGTAACTGTTATTTCCGCTCTCTATACTGTCCCCCTCTCTCTGCCTAGCAACCTAATAAATAAACCCCTGAACCAAACAGGGATAGACAGATCCAATTCATAAAATCAAATGTCATGATTTTACTGAAACTGATCAAACCTTTCAGAAGCAGAGCACAATATTTATTTTTACTGTTCTCTATGTACCTGATATGTACTCAGCAATTACATGGTATGGTATACGTGTCATTTCCTGATAGTTTACAATAATTGAATATTTTACATTTGGCCAACAGCCTATGCTACTTATAGGAGCCAAGGGTTTAAGTAAACGAATTACTCTTTTGTTTATTTGGGAGCTATAATGTAACATTTCTACGTTTCAAATAGCTGAGGCAGGAAGAATGCAGTGGATTTTACCACAGACACCTGGTTTAGTGGTTTTAAACTGAGCATCGTTTGTGGGTTTG
>NC_036854.1:32215033-32224798 GCF_002910315.2 Salvelinus sp. IW2-2015 | reverse complement strand
GAAGCCAACAAGACAGGGTGTGACACTTCTCAAACCCAGTAAAGCCAACAGACAGGGGTGTGGAACACCTTCTCAGAACCCAGTGAAGCCAACAAGACAGGGGTGTGGAACACCTCTCAGAACCCAGTGAAGCCAAGCAAGACAGGGGTGTGGAACACCTTCTCAGAACCCAGTGAAGCCAACAAGACAGGGTGTGGAACACCTTCTCAGAACCCAGTGAAGCCAACAAGACAGGGGTGGGAACACCTTCTCAGAACCAGTGAAGCCAGCAAGACAGGGGTGTGGAAACCTTCTCAGAACCCAGTGAAGCCAACAGACAGGGGTGTGGAACACCTTCTCAGACCCAGTAAAGCCAACAAGACAGGGGTGTGGAACACCTTCTCAGAACCGTGAAGCCAGCACAGACAGGGGTGTGAACACCTTCTCGCATCCAGTGGATTCCAACAAGACAAAAGGGCGTGAACACCTTCTCAGCATCCAGTGAAGCCAGCAGGACAGGGGTGTGGAACACCTTCTCAGCATCCGGTGATCCAACAAACAAAGGCATGGACACTCTTCTCAGCATCCAGTGAAGCCAGCAGGACAGGGGCATGGAACACCTTCTCAGCATCCAGTGAAGCCAGCAGGACAGCCCCCGCGCGCCGGTGTCACGGCACAACCTGACTGACTGGATGCCACAATAGTGTGTTATATGCCAAAGCATTAGCAAAGAGAGCTAACACACATCTTCAGGTCTCAGGCAAAGTTACACATCACACAAGGGTCCTACACCAAACCACCTCTGATAGATATTATAGACTGAAATAGGACAGTGCATCTTTGAGCTGCATGGTTCCGAGATATTTAATGTTTTCTTGTTTTTCAATCAACAAACAAAACACATTCCACATTCACAGACGTGGAAGACATAAATAATAGAATAAAATGAAATATAAAACAAAACAACAAACAAAGCGTCGGAGCCGGTGTAGTATGATTCAATCTTAGCCCTGTATTGGCACTTTGCCTGTTTGACTGTTCGTCGGAGGGCATAGCAGGATTTCTTGTAAGCTTCCGGGTTAGAGTCCCTCACCTTGAAAGTGGCAGCTCTACCCTTTAGCTCAGTACGAATGTTGCCTGTAATCCATGGCTTCTGATTGGGGTATGTATGTACAGTCACTGTGGGGATGAAGTCCTCGATACACTTATTGTTAAGCCAGTGACTGATGTTGTGTACTCCTCAATGCAATCGGAAGAATCCTGGAACATTTTCCAGTCTGTGATAGCAAAACAGTCCTATAGTTTAGCATTTGCTTCATCTGACCACTTTTTTATAGACCGAGTCACTGGTTCTTCCTGCTTTAATTTTTGCTTGTAAGCAGGAATCAGGAGGATAGAGTTGTGGTCGGATTTACCAAATGGAGGGCGAGGGAGAGCTTTGTACTCTGTGTGTGGAGTACGGGTGATCTAGAATTGTTTTCCCTCTGGTTGCACATTTAACATGTTGATAGAGATTAGGTAAAACTGATTTAAGTTTCTCTGCATTAAAGTTTCCGGCCACTAGGAGTGCCGCATCTGGGTGAGCGGTTTCCTGTTTGCTTATTTCCTTATACAGCTGACTGAGTGCGGTCTTAGTGCCAGCATCTGTCTGTGGTGGTAAATAAACAGCCATGAAAAGTATAGATGAAAACTCTCTTGGCAAATAGTGTGGTCTACAGTTTATCATAAGATACTCTACTTCAGGCGAGGAAAATCTAGAGACTTCCTTAGATTTCGTGCACCAACTGTTGTTTACAAATATGCACAGACCGCCCCCCCTCGTCTTACCGGAGTGTGCTGTTCTATCTAGCTGGTGCAGCGTATATCCTGCTGGCTGAATATCCATGTCATCATTCAGCCACCATTTCATGAAACATAAGATGTTACAGTGTTTGATGTCCCGTTGGTAGAATATTCGTGATCGTTCCTCGTCTAATTTATTGTCCAATGATTGTACGTTGGCAAGTAATATTGACTGTAACGGCAGCTTTCCCACTCACCTTCTGCGGATCCTTACGAGGCACCCCGCTCTGTTTCCTCTGTACCTGCGTCTCTTTCTCTTGCCAATAATGGGGATGTTGGCCTTGTCGGGTGTTAGCAGTATATCCTGTGCATCCTGCTTGTTGAATAATGAATCTTAGTCTAATCCGAGGTGAGTGATCGCTGTCCTGATATCCAGAAGCTCTTTTTTGCCGTAAGATACGGTGGCAGAAACATTATGTACAAAATAAGTTACAAATAATGCAAAACCCCCCATATAATAGCACAATTGGTTAGGCGCCCGTAAAACTGCTGCCATTTCTTCCGGCGCCATTTTAAAGTAAGGGCTCCTTGAAGGATCCTGAGCTCATTTGGATATTTGAATCCCCTGAAGATGCCTTGGTCAACGAAGTGTTACAGATGCTATTGTTTCCATGGCGTCTGCCAGTGAGTTTTCCATGGATAGGATTTGCTCCTCTGCCTCATCCAGGCGCCCGCGTTGATGGTTATCTTGTTGTTGATGTCAGGCATTTTCCAGGGTTGTCACCTTGCTCCCTATCGCACTGAGCTGAGAGTTAATGCCATCTAGTTTGATGTTGAGTTCTGTACGTTGGGATCTCAGCTCAGAAAGGATGTCTTTGACAGAGGGTGAGGTTGGCAGTTGTTGGGCCTCGGGAAGGGACCGGTCCTCTTGCTCCTGGCGCTAGCTGTTTCTAAAGCTAGCTGTTTCTTTGAGGCTTTTTCTGTGGCTATTGCTCGAGTCCGGGTAAAAATGTCACATTTAATGTCACCTTTTGTAGCCGCCATGGCTTTTTTGACTAAAGCTAATGGGGTTGAACTTGAAATGTGGAGGTAAGATTAAGAATTGGAAATTACTTGTGCGGAGCTATGTTAAATGTGGCCATCTCGTTCAAGGGTCACATCATCCCCCAACAGTTACTTAATTGAAAAGATTACTACACTGCTTGCCTTTCTAGAAAAACATTTTCATAGAACAGAGTCATAGTTCTCCTGAAGGTTATCCTTACCTCATCTCCCCAAGGTTATCCTTACCTCAGCTCCCCAAGGTTATCCTTACCTCAGCTCCTGAAGGTTATCCTTACCTCACCTCCCCAAGGTTATCCCTACCTCAGCTCCCCAAGGTTATCCTTACCTCACCTCCCCAAGGTTATCCNCCAGTGAAGCCAGCAGGACAGGGGCGTGGAACACCTTCTCAGCATCCGGTGATCCAACAAGACAAAGGCATGGAACACCTTCTCAGCATCCAGTGAAGCCAGCAGGACAGGGGCATGGAACACCTTCTCAGCATCCAGTGAAGCCAGCAGGACAGGGGCGTGGAACACCTTCTCAGCATCCAGTGATCCAACAAGACAGGGGCATGGAACACCTTCTCAGCATCCAGTGAAGCCAGCAGGACAGGTGTCTTCTGTTTGTTTACTTGATCTATAATATCAAAAAGACGGTGGATGTTATCAGAAGAGTACCTGTCTCTAATAAATCCAGTTTGGTCCGCTTGTAATATTTTGGTAAGAAGAGTGTTTAGTCTTTTAGCAAGCAATGTGATAATTATTTTATAGTTGAAATACAACAGGTTTATGGGCTGGAAGGACGAGCAGGATAGAGGGTCCTTGTCTTTTTTGAGCAACACTGTAATGCGGGCTGTGTACATAGAGTCTGGGAGAGCACTGTTTTTGTAAAAGTCATCCAGCGTTGGCATGAAAATAGGGCTTAGCCGGGGCCAAAAAGCTTTGTAGAACTCTCTGGGGAATCCATCTGGGCTGGGGACTTGTTAGGTGGCATGGAGGTGATTGCCTCCAGGACCTCCTCAGGAGTGAAGGGGGAGTTGAGATCTTCTTGGTCGGTCTCTGATAGTTTAGGTAGCGAGATTCCCTCTAGGAAGGAATGGAGTTCTGAATCCATATCTTTTCTCTCAGAAGTATATAATTTGCAGTAAAATTCATGAAAGTTAAATGTATCTCATATGTGACATCATCTGCTGTTCAGATGGCCATGATTGTACGCTCTGACTGCTCTTTTTTGAATTGGTAAGGAAGCAATCTAGAGGCCTATTGCTATACTCATGGTATTTCTGGTATGTCTCCCGAGTGTAGTCCAAGTTTAGTTTGGCTTTGGCTACTTTAAGTTGACTCCAGGAGGCGCTGTCTGGGGATTGTTTATGTACTTTTTCGCAGCATTCCAGCTCCCTCTCAAGATCTAGCCTGTGTGCTTCCATTGCTTTTTTCTTAGAGGAAGCATGTACAATTAGATGACCTCTTAGTGTGGCTTTGGCAGCGTCCCACATTGTGGCTGGAGAAACAGGAGAGTCTTTGTTGTCTTGTGTGTAGTTGCCTATCGATGTAGTAACCAATGAATGGAATGCTTTGTTTGATAACATTAAGGTGTTGAATTTCCAGCTCTTTGACCTCGGGATGTTTTTACAGAGGTCAAAGTGGAGGCAGGCAAAGGCGTGATCTGAAAGTGCAATAGGTCCGATTGTACAAGGGGCAGAATGCATGGAACACTTTGGGATAAAAATGTAATCTATACGGGAGTAGGTGTTATGGACATTAGAGTAGTATGTATAGTCCATAGATGAGCTATAAGTCTCTCTCCAGATATATATCAGTCTCATCTCTTTAGTAAGAGAGTTCAACATATTTGCCGATCTAGGGTTTGTGGTGGGGACTTTTATTATTTTATTTAACCTTTATTTAACTAGGCAAGTCAGTTAAGAACAAATTCTTATTTACAATGACGGCCTACCAAAAGGCAAAAGGCCTCCTGTGAGGACGTGGATTAAAAATAAAAATAAATTAAATAAATATATAGGACAAAACACACATCACGACAACAGAGACAACACAACACTACATAAAGAGAGACCTACGACAACAACATAGCATGGCAGCAACACATGACAACACAGCATGGTAGCAACACAACATGATAACAACATGGTACAGTGCCTTGCAAATGTATTCATCCCCCTTGGCGTTTTTCCTATTTTGTTGCATTTCAACCTGTAATTTAAATGGATTTTTATTTGGATTTCATGTAATGGACATACACAAAATAGTCAAAATTGGTGAAGTGAAATTAAGAAAAGAAAAGTGGTTTGTGCATATGTATTCACCCCCTTTGTTATGAAGCCCCTAAATAAGATCTGGTGCAACCAATTACCTTCAGAAGTCACATAATTAGTTAAATAAAGTCCACCTGTGTGCAATCTAAGTGTCACATGATCTGTCACATGATCTCAGTATATATACACCTGTTCTGAAAGGACGCAGAGTCTGCAACACCACTAAGCAAGGGGCACCACCAAGCAAGCGGCACCATGAAGACCAAGGAGCTCTCCAAACAGATCAGGGGCAAAGCTGTGGAGAAGTACAGATCAGGGTTGGGTTATGAAATAATATCCAAAACTTTGAACATCCCACGGAGCACCATTAAATCCATTATTCAAAAATGGAAAGAATATGGCACCACAACAAACCTGCCAAGAGAGGGCTGCCCACCAAAATTCACTGACCAGGCAAGGAGGTCATTAATCAGAGAGGCAACAAAGAGACCAAAGATAACTCTGAAGGAGCTGCAAAGCTCCACAGTGGAGATTGGAGTATCTGTCCATAGGACCAATTTAAGCCGTACACTCCACAGAGCTGGGCTTTATGGAAGAGTGGCCAGAAAAAAAGCCATTGCTTAAAGAAACAAATAAGCAAACACGCTTGGTGTTCGCCTAAAGGCATGTGGGAGACTCCCCAAACATATGGAAAGTACTCTTGTCAGATGAGATTAAAATGTTGCTTTTTGGACGTCAAGGAAAATGCTATGTCTGGCACAAACTCAACACCTCTCATCACCCCGAGAACATCATCCCCACAGTGAAGCATGGTGGTGGCAGCATCATGCTGTGGGGATGTTTTTCATCGGCAGGGAGGTGGTGTCTCTTGTAATAGCGCAAAGTTGCTTTTTCCTTTTTGAGAGCACATAGTATGTTTTTTCCATTTTATTGCATGACCTAGACCATGGCAGTGTCCATGTGAGTAGATTTAGGTACTAGTCATCGAACAGTAATCGAAATCTAGTGCAAGTCATCTCTGGGTATAGGTGGATAATAGTTTACAGCTGCGATCACATAAAAGAAAAGAAAATCTCTGAAAACGCCCAGCCGAGTTGCCAAACAACTCGACATATCTTTTGGATTGTTAATCCACGCCTCAGTCACAATTCTGTGTTCCGAAAAATAGGAACAGTTCGCAACGCACAACGTCTCCAAGAGAGAAAAAAAAAATGCCTGATCTCTCTGCCCGCATTAAAGTAAGTGGACAACCTAGCCCCCATCCAGACCACAGTAAAAAAAGAGAGGGAGAAATTAAGTAAAATAAAATCAATAGCCCAGCCTACAAATACATCCCCAAAGCACATGGGCCTAATCGTTTGGGACTAAATAAACCGAAATGAGGGAGCAAATTCCTAAGAGGGATCTATCTATAGGATAAGTTTGTTAATTATAAAACGAAATATCAACAGGATAAGGCGGTCATTACCAGCCTTTCAAAGCACTTCATGGCTACGGACATGAGTGCTACGGGTCTGTAGTCATTTAGGCAGGTTGCCTTAGTGTTCTTGGGCACAGGGACTATGGTGGTCTGCTTGAAACATGTTGGTATTATAGACTCAATCAGGGACATGTTGAAAATGTCAGTGAAGACACCTGCCAGTTGGTCAGCACATGCCCGGACCACGTCCTGGTAATCTGTCTGGCCCTGCGGCCTTGTGATCTCCAGCTACGGAGAGCGTGATCACACAGTCGTCTGGAACAGCTGATGCTCTCATGCATGCCCTCAGTGTTTTTTGCCTGAAGCGAGCATAGAAGTTGATTTAGCTCATCTGGTAGGCTCATGTCACTGGGCAGCTCGCGGCTGTGCTTCCCTTTGTAGTCTGTAATAGTTTGCAAGCCTGCAACATAAGACGAGCGTCGGAGCCGGTGTAGTATAGATTCAATCTTAGCCCTGTATTGGCATTTGCCTGTTTGACTGTTCGTCGGAGGGCATAGCAGGATTTCTTGTAAGCTTCCGGGTTAGAGTCCCACCTTGAAAGTGGCAGCTCTACCCTTTAGCTCAGTACGAATGTTGCCTGTAATCCATGGCTTCTGATGGGGTATGTATGTACAGTCACTGTGGGGATGAAGTCCTCGATACACTTATTGTTTAGCCAGTGACTGATGTTGTGTACTCCTCAATGCAATCGGAAGAATCCTGGAACATTTCCAGTCTGTGATAGCAAAACAGTCCTATAGTTTAGCATTTGCTTCATCTGACCACTTTTTTTATAGACCGAGTCACTGGTTCTTCCTGCTTAAATTTTGCTTGTAAAGCAGGAATCAGGAGGATAGAATTGTGGTCAGATTTACCAAATGGAGGGAGGGAGAGTTTGTACTCTTGTGTGTGGGAGTACGGGTGATCTAGAATTGTTTTCCCTCTGGTTGCACATTTAACATGTTGATAGAGAATTAGGTAAAACTGATTTAAAGTTTCTCTGCATTAAAGTTTCCCGGCCACTAGGAGTGCGCATCTGGGTGAGCGGTTTCCGTTTGCTTATTTCCTTATACAGCTGAACTGAGTGCGGTCTTAGTGCCAAGCATCCGTCTGTGGTGGTAAATAAACAGCCATGAAAAGTATAGATGAAAACTCTCTTGGCAAATAGTGTGGTCTACAGTTTATCATAAGATACTCTACTTCAGGCGAGGAAAATCTTAGAGACTTCCTTAGATTTCGTGCCCCAACTGTTGTTTTACAAATATGCACAGACCGCCCCCCCTCGTCTTACCGGAGTGTGCTGTTCTATCTAGCTGGTGCAGCGTATATCCCTGCTGGCTGAATATCCATGTCATCAATTCAGCCACCATTTCATGAACATAAGATGTTACAGTGTTTGATGTCCCGTTGGTAGAATATTCGTGATGTTCCTCGTCTAATTTATTGTCCAATGATTGTACGGTTGGCAAGTAATATTGACTGTAACGGCAGCTTTCCACTCACCTTCTGCGGATCCTTACGAGGCACCCCGCTCTGTTTCCTCTGTAACCTGCGTCTCTTTTCTTGCCAATAATGGGGATGTTGGCCTTGTCGGGTGTTAGCAGTATAATCCTGTGCATCCTGCTTGTTGAATAATGAATCTTAGTCTAATCCGAGGTGAGTGGATCGCTGTCCTGATATCCAGAAGCTCTTTTTTGCCGTAAGATACGGTGGCAGAAACATTATGTACAAAATAAGTTACAAATAATGCAAAACCCCCATATAATATAGCACAATTGGTTAGGCGCGGCCCGTAAAACTGCTGCCATTTCTTCCGGCGCCAATTTTAAAGTAAGGGCTCCTTGAAGGATCCTGAGCTCATTTGGATATTTGAAATCCCCTGAAGATGCCTTGGTCAACGAAGTGTTTACAGATGCTATTGTTTCCATGGCGTCTGCCAGTGAGTTTTCCTATGGATAGGATTTGCTCCTTGCCTCATCCAGGCGCCGCCGGTTTGATGGTTACTCTTGTTGTTGATGTCAGCATTTGTCCAGGGTTGTCACCTTGCTCCCTATCGCACCTGAGCTGAGAGTTAATGCCATCTAGTTTGATGTTTGAGTTCTGTACGTTGGGATCTCAGCTCAGAAAGGATGTCTTTGACAGAGGGTGAGGTTGGCAGTTTATGAGAAGGCCTTCGGGGAAGGGACCCGGTCCTCTTGCTCCTGGCCGCTAGCTGTTTCTAAGCTAGCTGTTTCTTTGAGGCTTTTTCTGTGGCTATTGCTTCGAGTCCGGGTAAAAATGTCACATTTAATGTCACCTTTTGTAGCCGCCATGGCTTTTTTGACTAAAGCTAATGGGGTTGAACTTGAAATGTGGAGTAAGATTAAGAATTGGAAATTACTTTGTGCGGAGCTAATGTAAATGTGGCCATCGTCGTTCAAGGGTCACATCATCCCCCAAACAGTTACTTAATTGAATAAGATTACTACCTGCTTGCCTTTCTAGAAAAACATTTTCAATAGAACAGAGTCATAGTTTCTCCTGAAGGTTATCCTTACCTCAAGTCTCCCCAAGGTTATCCTTACCTCAGCTCCCGCAAGGTTATCCTTAACCTCAGCTCCTGAAGGTTATCCTTCACCTACCTCCCCAAGGTTATCCCTAACCCTCTAGCTCCCCAAGGTTATCCTTACCTCACCTCACCCAAGGTTTATCCCTACCTCACTCCCCAAGGTTATCCTTACCTTCACCTCCCAAGGTTATCCTTACCCTCACCTCCCAAGTTATCCCTTACCTCCTCCCAAGGTTATCCTTACCTCATCTCCCCAAGGTTTATCCTTACCTACCTCACCTCGCCCAAGTATCCTTCCTCATCTCCCAAGGTTATCCTTACCTCACTCCCAAGGTATCCTTACCTCACCTCCCAGGTTATCCTTACCTACCTCCCCAAGGTTATCCTTACCTCACCCTCCCCAAGGTTATCCCTACCTCAGCTCCAGGTTATCCTTAACTCACCTCCCCAAGGTTATCCTTACCTCACCTCCCCAAGGTTATCCTTACCTACCACCACCCCCAAAGTTATTCCACCTCAGCTCCCCAAGGTTATCCTTACTACCTCCATTCCTCCCCAAGGTTATCTCTACTCCACCTCCCCAGGTTATCCTTACCTCACCTCCCCAAGGGTTATCCTTACTCACCTCCCCAAGGTTATCCTACTTCAGCTCCGCAAGGTTATCCTTACCTCAGCTCC
>NC_036854.1:32208236-32212846 GCF_002910315.2 Salvelinus sp. IW2-2015 | reverse complement strand
CCAAGGTTATCCTTACCTCACCTCCCCAAGGTTATCCTTACCTCACCTCCCCAAGGTTATCCTTACCTCACCTCCCCAAGGTTATCCTTACCTCAGCTCCCCAACCTGTGCCATCAGATAAAACTGTGTGTGTGTGACTTGCTAGGAAAACTTACTTGATCACTTGACCAATAAAAATAATTGTCATTGAAGAACATACTTCTCCTGAAGAGTGTGGGCCCTACTTACCTCACCTCCTCAACATACAGACATAATCTGTATTAATCATGTGCAATAATCATCATTAGAGATTATCCATCTCTGCCATCCGATAACACTGTGCAACGCGAGTGCCTGTGTGCGTGTGTGTCATTGACTCAGAGTGACAGTGTGTTTCCAAATTTGTAAGAAACACAGTAAATTATGGCCTCATTAGTTCCTGTTTTCTAATGCCTTATAAGAGGACCCTAACTCCCTGTCTCTACATCAGAACAAAGAGACAGCAAGAGCAGGTTTTAGCAGCTAGTGTTAGCGACATAGCTACCATTTGAAGATGTGTGTGTTTTTCTCTGTTAGCCGTGTGCTGTGTCTACTGGCGCTGACCATGGCCATCCTCTCCTCTACATTGGAAGGTAAGTGTGGGTGTGGTTGTAGGTTTTTGGTTGTGTGTGTGTGTATTTATGGTATATAGCATCAGTGTGTGTATTGCTGTGTTAGTGTGTAGTTGTGGTATTTTGGAAGTGTATTGCTGTGCGTGTGAGTATGGTGTGTGTTGGATTCCGGATTTTGTGCACATGTTACACTTATGTTGCAGTGTGTGTTGCTAGTGTGTACTGCATGTTTAACGTTTCTTTGTGGGCTGATAGCGTCAAGTACTGCATGTTTAAAGTGTGTGTGTGATGCAGTGCGTTCCCAGGGAATGAGGCCTCTAAATTGCTGTTTGAAGACATCCAAAAAACGTCCAGCAGAACCAATCACACAGTGTCTTATTCAGATACCTCGTGGGAAATGTAACCTCAAAGCATACATGTAAGAACACACACACACATATTCGCACAGATGCAGAGGAGCAGGCAAATACTCACATTTACCAAGTTAATACGTTAGACCATGGGTAGGCAACTAGATTCAGCCACAGGTCAATTTATATCTGAGGGTTGGTTAGGGGGGGCCGGAACGTAATTACATAATTTGTATACTGGAAATTTAAGAGATTGTATTCATACCTTTAATTACATCTCTCTCTCGTCCTATCTCGTCCTCTCGCCCTCCTCTCTTTCTGTCCGTCTCTCTCGTCCTCTCTCCCTCCCCTCTTTCTGTCCATGTCTCTCTCGTCCTCTCTCCCTCCCCTCTTTCTATCCCTGTCTCTCTTGCTCTCTGTCTCTCTGTTTGTCTGTCTCTGTGTCTGTCTCTCTCTCTCTTTCTCTCTGCGTCTCTCTCTCTTTCWCTCTTCCTCTGTCTCTCTTTCTTTCTCTTTCTCTCTGTGTATCTCTCTCTCTCTCTCTCTTGCTCTCTCTGTCTCTGTCTCTCTCTGTCTCTCTCTGTCTCTCTGTCTCTCTCTGTTTGTCTCTCTGTCTCTGTGTGTGTGTTTGTATCTCTGTCTGTACTTCCACAGTTTCACCAGTGGGGAGCAGTGGAAGTGCATCAACCCCAAAGCCAGATGGCTCCCTGCTGAGCTAGCATCACTGGAACAGGTCAGTCAACCCCTACACACTGCACACTATGCCATGAACCCAAAACCCTACAGCCTTCAGAACAAACTACTCAAATCCTAAATTCTCTCTCTTCTCATCTCTCTCTCCTCCTATCCGTCTCTCATCCTCTCTCTCTCTCTCTCTCTCTCTCTCTCTCTCTCTCTCTCTCTCTCTCTCTCTCTCTCTCTCTCTCCACACACACAGAGAGGAATACAGTGTGACCCACTGATTAAATAACCATCAGACCATGATCCTAGATCATCATCATCGCCAGCAGCAGGTTCAGCAGCCTCTCTCAACCAGGAACTACAGAACTAAGATCTCTCTCAACCAGGAGCTACAGAACTAAGATAATAAGAAGACAGTGAAAATGAAGATTATGATTTGTGTGATTTAAGTATTTCAAGCTCTCTTTATCAGATTATTTATGTATTTATTTATTTATTTCAACCTCATCCCGGCATTAATTTATTGTACTCAATTCATTAAGGTGTTTTAAAGGCATTTGTATTTATTTATTTCCTCTGTCCTTTTTTTAATGCTGTGATAATAACATAACTTTGTTTGTATAAAGTCTTTCATTCTCAAAGTGCTTTACAATGATACAAAATAGAGAACGGGAGACCTATCTGAGTATCTCCATAGTAACTAGACCCTGTAATGGCTGCATAAAGGTTAAAGGTTGTGACACTCAATCGTGTCACTGGGCTGTGGTCATGGTGATAACACTGCCCATCAGTTCTACTGACAAAGCCATTCCCTCAGTCCCTGATCCTATCCTCTTCCACTAGCCGCTACTCCTTGTCCTTAACTCCTACTGCTAGCTACCCCCTAAACTCACAGATGCAGCTGTTTCAGTGAACCTGTATTTATTTGGCCAACAGATAAACAAATAAAACACTATTGACTGAAATGGTCATGATCATAGTAGCATATTGTTCCCATGTCAGTCAGTCAGTCACATGACCCAGTCTTCCTCTGGCCCCTCTCCTCTTCTCTCAGTGTGACTGTGACATGGCTAACATGGAAGGTACTGGAATGAGTAATAAAAGCATGACAACCGGACGCTTACTGTGTGTGTGTGTCTGTGTTAGACGTGGTCCCTTCCTCTTTCCCAGGGAGAGAGAGAGCCAGCAGGAAGGAAGCCAAGTTTGTTCTCATCCTGACCACAAACTATTAATGACCAAGTCTGCAATGGTCACCATCAGATGTACAATAATTGCACATGGCATGATAAAAAACTAATTTCAGTGATGTCTTTTTATGTCTCTTTTTATGTCTCTCTCTCTCTCTCTCTCTCTCTCTCTCTCTCTCTCTCTCTCTCTCTCTCTCTCTCTCTCTCTCTCTCCTCTCTCGTCTCTCTCTCTCTCTCTCTCTCCTCCTCTCCTCTTCTCTCCTCCCCACTGCCTGTGCTGGGTTAGTGGTTACCATTAGTAAGCAGTCTGTTAAGAACATAGAGGTGTTAATTCGCTTCTGGCATGGTTAATGCAATACAGACACAGCACACACCATTAGCACAGACACACACACACACAACACCACACACACACACACACAACACACACACATCACACACACACACACACACACACACACACACACACACACCACACAGCACACACAACAAAACAGACACACACACCACACACACACACACATTCACACACCGTACTGACGACACACACGTAACAACAAGCTATGCCTCACACAACACACACAACCACACACTATTTCACTTTGTCACTCTTTCACTATTTCTTTGCTGCCCTTCTTGACACCAGGCCACCCTCAAAAAGTCTTTCCCTCACTGTGCATGCAGATGCACTCACACCTGCCTGCTGCCATTCCCAAGCAAGCTCTGTACTGGTGGTGTCCCAATCCCGCAGCTGAATCAACTTTAGGGGACGGTCCTGGCGCTTGCTGGACTTTCTTGGCCGCCCTGAAGCCTTCTGCAGAAATGCAGTGGAAATGTTTTTGGGGGATTCAGTTCATGTGCATGGCAAAGAGGGACTTTGCAATTAATTGCAATTCATATTGCTATGGTGACCAGTGAGCTGAGATAAGGCGGGGCTTTACCTAGCAAAGACTTATAGATGACCGGGAGCCAGCGGGTTTGGCGACAAATATGTAGTCAGGGCCAGCCAACGAGAGCATATAGGTCGCAGTGSTGGGTAGTATATGGGGCTTTGGTGACAAAACAGATGGCACTGTGATAGACTACATCCAGTTTGCTGAGCGGGCCCCAGATCCTCAAAAGGACCCCCAGATCCTCAAAAGGTTCTACAGCTGCACCATCAAGAGCATCCTGACCGGTTGCATCACCGCCTGGTATGGCAACTGCTCGGCATCTGACCGTAAGGCGCTACAGAGGGTAGTGCGAACCGCCCAGTATATCACTGGGGCCAAGCTTCCTCCCATCCAGGACCTATATAATAGGCAGTGTCAGAGGAAAGCCCATAAAATTGTTAGAGACTCCAGTCACACAAGTTATAGACTGTTTTCTCTGCTACCGCACGTCAAGTAATACCGGAGCATCAAGTCTAGGACCAAAAGGCTCCTCAACAGCTTCTACCCCAAAGCCATTAGACTGCTGAACAATTCATAAAAATCACCACCGGACAATTTACATTGACCCCCCCCATACACTGCTGCTACTCGCTGTTTGTTTGTTACCTATGCATAGTCACTTCGGCCCACCTACATGTACATATTACCTCAACTAACCTGTACCCCTGCACACTGACTCTGTACCAGTGCTCCCTGTATATAGCCTCGTTATTGTTATTCTTATTTTTTATTATTACTTTTTATTTTAGCTTACTTGGTAAATATTTTCTTCTTCTTGAACTGCACTGTTGGTTAAGGGCTTGTAAGTAAGCATTTCACGGTAAAGTCTACACTTGTTGTATTCGGCGCATGTGGCAAATAAAGTTTGAT
>NC_036854.1:32198865-32207586 GCF_002910315.2 Salvelinus sp. IW2-2015 | reverse complement strand
GCGGGAACTGGAAGACATGCTGTCGTATAAGCGATCGATCGATCTAAGGAGCATTCTTCAAACGTGCTTAATTGGTGTTGATCATTCTGAATGAGTAACAGGCCCACTGTGGACATTTTCCAGCTTCCAGAATGTGATACAGATCCCTGCCACATGAGGGCCGTGCATTATCATGCTGAAACATGAGGTGATGGCGACGGATGAAGTATAATCTGGTCAAATGTTGAGTTTAACTAAAGCAACGGTCACTATCTCGGAAGTGGTCATTCAGGGCCGTAGTTTCCCCAGTGGGTGTAAATGTATAATGTAATGTGATGTTGGGTATGTATAAGATTCTGTAAGAAGTCCTCCTCGGTGGTAGCACCCCTGACCGACTCTACAGTGGGAGAGGGATGGGCAGTCTGGAGGGCAGAGGTTGGGTCAGGGGTACAGGTGGGAGAGGGATGGCAGTCTGGAGGGCAGAGGTGGGTCAGGGGGTACAGGGGGGCAGAGGGATGCGGCAGTCTGGAGGGCATTGGGTGGTCAGGGGGTACAGGGGGAGAGGGACTGGGCAGTTCTGGAGGGCAAGAGGCAGGTGGAAGTCAAGGTGGGTAAGCAGCTGGGAGTAGGATGTGGCAGTCTGGAAAGGCAGAGGTGGGTCAGGTGGGACAGGGGGAGGAGGGATGGGCAAGTCTGTGGCAAGGCAGAGGTGGGTCAGGGGGTACAGGGGGAGAGGGATGGGCAGTCTGGAAGGCAGAGGGTGGGTCAGGGGGTTACATGGGGGAGAGAGGGAAATGCGGCAAGTCTGGAAGGGCATTGGGTGGTCATGTGGGTACAGGGGGAGAGGGACATGGGATGTCTTGGAAGGCATTAGGTGGGTCAGGGGTACAGTGGGGGAGAGGATGGGCAGTCTGGAGGCAGAGTGGGGGTCAGGGGGTACAGGGGGGAGAGGATTGGAGCAGTCTGGAAGGCAGAGGTGGGTCAGGGGTTACTAGGGATGGAGAGAGAGAAGGATGGGCCAGTCCTGGAGGGCATTGTGAAGGTGGGTCAGGGGGTACAGGGGGGAGAGGGATGGGCAGTCTGGAAGGCAGAGGTGGGTCAGGGGGTACAGGTGAGTGTTTTCTTTATGTTTAGTAATAAGTGGAGCAAAAGGCATTTGTTTTGTTGTGTTTGGTTCTTTCTGATTTGTTTTTGTTTCAGGTTTGTGGTGGAACCCCGTTCATTTTGGGGGATCTGCTGGGATCTCCTGTTTGGTAGTCTGCTTGTTCCAGGAGGCCAGTCTGGGCAGGCTTGGCCTGAAGGCTATAAAAGTTGGCTGACTGGCAGGCTGGCTTCCACCACCTGTTTTCACCATACAACACACCGCATACACTACTGATCCTGTTTGGGGTTTTAGGCTGGGTTTCTGTATAGCACTTTGTGACATCGGCTGATGTAGAAAGGGCTTTATAAATACATTTGATTGAATTTGATTGATCCTACAAATGTCCATAGCTGATGTTACATTTTTGTATTCATTATTATTTAGTTTAATAAATGTATTCCTTTTTACATTTAAGTTATGCGTGGTTTCCCTTTGTTGTTACGAACTATGAGCCAGGTTGTTACAGGCACGACAATTGTCCTCAGGATATCATCACGGTATCTCTGTGCATTCAAATTGCCATGGATTAAATGCAATTGTATTCATTGTCCATAGCTTATGCTTGCCCATACCATAACCCACCCCCACCATGGGGCACTCTGTTCACAATGTCTGCCATCTGCCTGGTACAGTTGAAACTGGGATCCATCTGTGAAGAGCTCACTTCTCCAGGTGCCAGTGGCTATTGAAGGTGAGTATTTGCCCACTGAAGTCGGTTACGACGTCGAACTGCAGTCAGGTCAAGACCCTGGTGAAGACAACGAGCACACAGATGAGCTTCCCTGACAGTTTGGGCAGAAATTCTTTGGTTGTGCAAACCCACAGTTTCATCAGCTGTCCGGGTGGCTGGTCTCAGACGATCCCACAGGTGACAAAGCCAGATGTGGAGGTCCTTGGCTGGCGTGGTTACACATGGTCTGCAATTGTGAGGCCGGATGGACATACTGACAAATTCTCTAAAATGACGTTGGTAGAGAAATGAACATTACATTTTCTGGCTACAGCTCTGGTGGACATTCCTGCAGTTAGCATGCCAATTGCACGCTCCCTCAAATCTGTGGCATTGTGTTGTGTGATTTAACTTCACATTTTAGAGTAGCCTTTTATTGTCCACAGCACAAGGCACAAGGCCACAGATGTCAGATGGATGGATTGTCTTGGCAAAGGAGAAATGCTCACTAACAGGGATGTAAACCAATTTGTGCACCAAATTTGAGAGCAATAAGCTTTTTGTGCGTTTGGAACGATTCTGGGATCTTTTATAACAGTTCATGAAACATGGAACCAACACTTTACATGCTGTGTTTATGTTTTTGTTCAGTCTACATTAACTACAATAATCAGTCTAGCACAGGAGTAGCCAATCCTGCTCCAGGAGATCTACAAGGAGTGGGGTCTACAGGGTTAGGTCATTACCAGCACTACACACCTTATTCCATGGCCATAATGGGAATTTGTCTAAAATTTCAGATGGAGCCAATGCATTTCCAATGGGAGTCCTCCACTGTCTGACAAAGTACAACAGAGATGATTGTCAGGGATGAGATGTACTTTGACAGACGGAAATTATATATATATATATATATATATATATATATATATATGATTTCATCCGTGTTCATGCGTCTGAGTAAGAAGACTAATGATTGGTTCATTAGGCTAATCAGGTGTATAACTAAAGGCTGCATACCTTGTAGCTCTCCAGGATCAGGGTTGGCCACCCGTGGTCTGACAGCATAAAACCCAATGCTGTACAAAGGTTAAGGTTGCGACTTTTCATGTGTAATTGGGATGGGGTCAAGATGATGTCATCATCCTAAACCAAACACTAAAGTCAACTGACAAAAGAAAAAGTAGGGGCACTCAATCTTGGACATAAAGGACAAAATCACTTTATCTTCCACCTACTACAGTAGGTTTCATTAGTAAAGCCTTCATCAGAGCATGTTTAGCTCAGTCATTAGCCCATACCTTAAAGAGTCAATGGGCAGTTACTACATTGATTCTTGAAGAATATAACCTATAAATACCTCATGAGCTTAGTTCAACTGTCGTACTGGCAGTCTGATCTTCCGAACAGCCATTCTGGGAAAGACCCATGTCAAGTTTTTCCGTCCGGAATGCTGATGAAAGTGTTTCCTCTTGGTAAACGATCTTCGCTGACGCAGCAGAAACTCCCGGCAGTCTTTCATTCATTCTGTCATTCACAAAAAAAGGAGAGGAGAAGAGTGAACCGGAGATGCCACTTCTGCTTTTCAGGCCTTTATATAACCTCAACCCTGGGGAAGACTGACACTACAGAATTGACCCTGAGCTAAGCTGAGCAGCCTGCCAGAGAAGAGAGAGAATTAATTAATCTATTTATTCAACTTGTATTGTACCAGTTGAATCTGAGATTTACAGTAAAGATGGTGACCTGTGGAACTCTGGTGAAGATCTGGACAGCAGCAATCGTCATAGCAATGCTGGTCTGGACAGGGACAGGTGAGGAGAAGGGAGTGTGTGTTAGGTGGTTAGAGGTGGAAGGTACATGGTTTTTGAAGTGATTGCCAGGTCAAGATGATTTGTTTCTTTGAGAATATGTAAGTATGATGCTGACGAGGGATGCTGCCAAAACGCATCCGTTTGTTCTGACATCTGCTGTAAAAAAAATGATTAAAGAATGTTTCAGTGAGTGTGGTTGTTCCTTTATTCAAGTAGACCTATACTGTATGCCTTTTGAATTCAGTGCGCAGCTACTTTTTGTTACTACAAACATTTGAGCTGAGCACGCCAATTTTTTTTTCTATGAAAATGATTCCCCCTCCTCAGTAGATGGAGAGAAGCTGTCGTCGTGCTGTAAGACAGTGACCAGGAGCGAAGTGACTGATCCAATCACAGGCTACTGGACTCAGGCCTATAACGCTCCCTGTGTACGGGCTGTCATGTAAGGAACAGATCTTTTAGTCTTTATTTCATTGAGGTTTATCCAGTTTAGTCTCATATATTGTCACAAAGTGCTTTACTGTATGTGGTGTCCATGTTGTGCCAAAGCCTCCAGACATGTTGTGTCAAACCCCTTCAGTTTCAGTCTTAACAAAGTTTCTCCTGCAGCTTTGAGACGAAGAAGGGTCTGATCTGTTGTCACTATAAACAACCCTGGGTACGCCGCAAGATTCAACAGTTTGAGTAAGTTAACTATCACACACGCACGCTCACACGTGCACATACACACAGAAAGAACAAAAGAGAATAGGAAACTGATTGTGTATTTTTTTCTCTTCTAGAATGGCCCGCAGGAGCTCAACATCTCCCTCTCTCACCTCCTCCCCTACCACTACCTCCTTACCTTCCTCTCCTCCTTCAGTCAACTTCTCTCCCCTCTCTCTCACTTCCACCCTTAGGTCTTTACCCTCCTCTCCTACTCTCTCCTCCTCTTCCAACTCTCTCACCTCCACCTCCACCTCTACCTTCTTACCCTCCTCTCCTCCTCTCTCCTCCTCTTCCAACTCTCTCACCTCCACCTCTATTCTTTACTCCTCCTCCCTGCCTCTCCTCTCCTCCTCTCTCAACCTCTCTCACCTCCTCTCCTCTACCTTCTTCCCTCCTCTCCTCCTCTCTCCTCCTCCTCTCCAAACTCTCTCACCTCCACCTCCACCTCCCCTCTACCTTCTTACCCTCCTCTCCTCCTCTCTCCTCTCTTCCAACTCTCTCACCTCCACCTCTACCTTCTTACCCTCCTCTCCTCCTCTCCTGCCTCCTCTCTCTCCTCCTCTTCCAACTCTCTCACCTCCACCTCTACCTTCTTACCCTCTTCTCCTCCATCTCTCTCCTCCTCTCCTCTGTCTGTTTCCTCCTCTCTTCACTCGCTCTTCTCCTCTCTTTTCCCTGCTTCCCCCTCTTCTCCCTCCGTAACTTCCTCTCCCTCCTATCTCCTCTCCTCTCTTTTCCCTGCCTCCTCCTCTCCTCCCTCTCTCACTTCCTCTCCTACATCTCTTTCCTCCTCCCCTCATCGGGAATCAACCGAGAATGCCTTAACTCAGCAGTCAACAGCCAACCAATAGAATCATTGCCAATGGCTGAAGTTCCACTAAAGTTCCACTTCTTCATATCTAAAAAAACAGACTTCCAATTTGCATATTACACTCAGATTTGATATATTTTTAGTTATTATTTAATTCAGTTGTCATCATTATTTATGAAATATCTTCAAGGCCAGTGTCTCGTGTATTTATTAGTTAATTTCTTCAAGTAGTTATGATGACTTTTAGTTATTCATTATGCCAATGAGTTCTTAATGTTATTTAACACATGTATTTATTAAGTACTTATACATTTAATTGGTTTCTTTTTGATCAATCAATGTTATTTTAAGAAATGTTTGTAAGAGCAATTTCCTATTCTACTTATTTATTCAACAATAATGAGTTGTAACATCAGAAAATTGATGAAACTGAAATAGAAAATAAAATGATGGAACTATTATTTTGAGTTGTCAGTATGACTGTTTTGACGTTGTGGTGCAGACAGAAAAAACACTAAGCATTTGCAGCATCAACTTTTCACACCTTCTGGTGTTTGTGTGTGTGTGTGTACCCTGTATTAATCCATCATTCTCCGAAACACTGCTGTAGGGGTTGGGGGTGTTGGTGGTTTGTTAAGGGGCAAAAAAAAAAAACAGAGAAGGAGAGAGGGGGGGCGGAGGTGTGACTATAGCATTACGAATACTGACCACATCACACCATAACACACACACAAACAAAAAGAGCAAGGTGGGTGTTTCCACCAGTACGGTATATGTAACCCACCGTCAGAAACTAAACCCCTGACACTTCCACCGCCTTTCACAGATTCATCGCCACGGTTACCAGACCAATCAGTACGACCTCCGACCCGTCTCCGTACTTTAGTGCCTAGCTGTGATTGTTTGTTTGTCTGTCAGTCAGTCATTTATTAATTAATTCAGTCAATCAGTCAGTCAATATGTCCATGTTCCAGTCCAGGACCCTCTCGCTGGCACTCCTGATCACCATGTGTGTGTACCTCTCCTCTGTCTCTGCGAACTGTGAGTATTGATTCACTGATTGATTGATAAAGTGAATGATTGAAAAGTACACATATATTGTTTATATTCTAGAACTATATATGAATATACAGTATATGCTATATACTATATTCACACACATTAAAATGCAGAACATGTTATAATGCGTTTACAGTTACCATTGAGTTACTGTAATTGAAAGCTTTTTGATAGACCCTCTACAACTAGGACACCTCTCAGACCCAGAGTGGTCCACGAACCACAGTTATCTGTATTTTTAAAATATATTTTAACTGTTTAGTTTTTCATGTTTGCTGGTAACGTAACTGATTGCAATTTATTTGTAATCAGATTACATGTACAGTGCATTGGGAAAGTATTCAGACCCCTTGACTTTTACACATTTTGTTAAAAAAAAATCCTCATAAATCTACACACAGTACCCCATAATGACAAAGTGAAAACAGGTTTTTAGAAATGTTTGCACAGTTATTAAAAATAAAAAACAGAAATACCTTATTTACATAAGTATTCAGACCCTTTGCTATGAGACTCAAAATTGAGCTCAGGTGCATCCTGTTTCCGTTGATCATCCTTGAGATGTTTATATAACTTGATTGGAGTCCATCTGTGGTAAATTCAATTGATTGGACATGATCTGGAAAGGCACACACCTGTCTATATAAGGTCCCACAACTGACAGTGCATGTCAAAGCAAAAACCAAGGAATGAGGTCGAAGGAATTGTCCGTAGAGCTCCGAGACAGGATTGTGTCGAGGCACAGATGTGGGGAAGGGTACCAAAACATGTCTGCAGCTTTGAAGGTCCCCAAGAACACAGTGGCCTCCATCATTCTTAAATGGAAGAATTTTGGAACCACCAAGACTCTTCCTAGAGCTGGCTGCCCGGCCAAACTGAGCAATCTGGGGAGAAGGCCCTTGGTCAGGGAGGTGACCAAGAACCCGATGGTCACTCTGACAGAGCTCCTCTGTGGAGATAGGAGAAACTTCCAGAAGGACAACCATCTCTGCAGCACTCCACCAATTAGTTCACCTTCCAACAGGACAACGACCSTAAGCACACAGCCAAGACAACGCAGGAGTGGCTTCGGGACAAGTCTCAATGTCCTTGAGTGGCCCAGCAAGAGCCCGGACTTGAACCCGAGCGAACATCTCTGGAAAGACCTAAAAATAGCTGTGCAGCGACGCTCCCCATCCAACCTGACAAAACTTGAGAGGATCTGCAGAGAAGAATGGGAGAAACTCCCCAAATATAGGTGAGGCTGTAATCGCTGCCAAAGGTATTTCAACAAAGTAAAGGGTCTGAATACTTACGTAAATGTGATAGAAGTTTTTTATATTTTTAATACATTTGCGAACATTTCTATAAAATTGTTTTTGCTTTGTCATGATGGGGTATTGTATGTAGATTGAACATTTTAATACATTTTAGAATAAGGCTGTAACGTAACAAAATATGGAAAAAGTCAAGGGGTCTGAATGCACTGTAACTGATTACATGTAATTAGTTCCTCCCCAACCCTGTGCACGCACAAACACAGACACAGAGATAGACACAGACACAGAGATAGACACAGACACAGAGATAGACACAGACACAGAGATAGACACAGACACAGAGATAGACACAGACACAGAGATAGACACAGACACAGAGATAGACACAGACACAGGTTGGTTGATTTCCACATTGTTATTCTTTGCTGAGCCATCTGACACCTCTGAGGTGGGACAGGCTTCATGTCTTAATAGTTTCCTGTCAGACTCTCCAAAAAAAAATGTTTATGGTTACTTTAGAGATCTCACAATCTTTTGTTTCATTTTTTCCCCCGCTCTCTCACTTCCCTCAGATCGTCGGCCCAGTAAGGTGACCACAAACTGCTGCACAAGTGTGTCTGACACTGCTATAAAATTTGACCTGCAAGGATACCGCATCCAAAACTCCATGCCACCCTGTGTTAACGCCATCATGTAAGTCTCAAACACCCACCCACACCCACACCCACATACAGTAGTAGTAATAAACTCTGTGTCCTGTTTCAGCTTCTATACAGTGAAAGGTGAGAAGATCTGCTCTGATCCCAAATCACCCTGGGTCGACAAGAGAAAGAAAGGTAAAGAGGACACACACACACACACACACACACACACACACACACACACACATGTCTAATCCCTACTCTAGCTCTCTCTAGGTTTAAAGTGATGAAAAAGTGAAGAAGCCAATGCTTGACCATTCTGGACCTTCTGTACTGTACATCTTGCCTCCCCCTTACAAGCCTCCCCCTACAAGCCTCCCCTACAGCCTCCCCCTACAATGCCTCCCTCCTACAAGCCTCCCCTACAAGCCCCCACCTACAAGCCCCTCAACCATCAATAGAATAGTTTTCAACATGTTTTCTTTTTCTGTTATATTTGATTATTGTATCTGGTCGATAGCACCATACACTTATTTCTGTGGAAAAGATGAATTAATATACAATTTTCAAATATATTTCCTTAAAATACCTTTTATGGACAGTCAGTCTGATTATTTCTGACATATTTCTGAAGAT
>NC_036854.1:32188776-32198840 GCF_002910315.2 Salvelinus sp. IW2-2015 | reverse complement strand
CTCAACCTAACTTCCCTATCCATACCCTTTACCCCCACTCATTAACACACACAAAGTGTGTGTCGTATCATTGTGTGGTGTGTCTATGGATGCGGGTTTGTTTCTCATTTGCATTTATGTAACACTTACCTAGCAGGTGAAGTCAGGAACACAACTATGATTTCTACCTCCAGCTACAATGAGTAGGTAGAGTGGTAGAGTTAAGCTTGCACACTCACACACACAACTACAATAGAATACAAAGCTAACATCGCTCCAATGCACTCGATGCAAGAGAGAACCCAGATCGGTTTCATTCAGTTGATGAGGCTGAAAATTGTCTTCCTTCTTGCTTGTGCTACTATGGACCTTTTTCTGTGCGTTGCCTAACTACAAAGACTCATTTCCCCTTTGTACACCTTATAACAGTGGAGGCCTCTTTATGACATCCACCTGAGTGCTTCACATAGCTAGATCCAATCAGATTCAGCAAATCACTTTGAAGGAAAACAAAATCACAAAAATGGAATGATACAGTTGGACAATACAGTTATCCTGGACCTACAGTACCATTACAGTACAGACAGAAGCACACACACGGCTTTAAGGCTTAGCTATGTAGTCCATTGATCCAATGATGACTTCCACTTTCTGATTTTACAGTGTAATCTTTATGGTGTCTGCTAGATTAAGATTCCAATCATTAATTTATTGCAGATGGGCATGATAGTGCTGTGTTGCGTGGGCAGGCATCGGTTGTTACTCTCCTGAGCTTTTTTTCTGTCTCTTGTGCTCCTCTCTTGAGACCATTTCTACTTCATGGACACATCGCCGAGCCCAGTTTTTTGCAGTTAGTGATTTTGACCATGCCACCATAACTCTTGCAAGCTGGTCTTAAAGCAAAGTATTTTTCTTTATGGGGCACACGAGTCGCGCCAGGTGATTCCCAGGGGTTGCGCTGCCAAAGCCATTCCTATTCGTGGAATTTGCTCGACTGCTGATGCTGTCGAACTGTAGCTGGATCCCCAGCTTGTAAAGAAGTGTTGGGACTTGTGTGATTGCAGATGCTTGATAAATGGCGACTATTTGTGTGCTGTTGGAGCTGGAATCCCTCTTTGCGAAGACCTGGCGTCTTGACGTTTCCCAAAGTCAAACTAGGCGTCTTGATCCTGGTTTCTTTGAATTTCTCGGCAACGGCGTTGTACTGCCACGCAGATTTCTTCCGAGGAGGATTGCTGCCCTACGGTTATATTGAAAAAGACCGACTATTGCCAGTGATTTGTGTTCAATGGTGATGAAGACAGGTATGGTGCCTGGTGGAGGGCTGGTGATCTCCGATTGCAGACCAACCTCTGGTCAATGCAAAGATATGTAAAACGATTATTAAATTAGCATACTATACCATTTATTAAGTGCCCAACTTTGCCTTCTGGAATGTAGCGGGTGAACAGGCAGAATGGCTCGCGAGTGAGTTGTATTGTCCTTGACAATGATCTGTTGCCGCGGCATTTGAACTTGTTCACCCTTGTTCTTATAGATGGACAATGTTTGCATCCTTTTGGGGTCCGACACGTTCACAAGAGGAAAATCTCCCCGGTCCCAAACCTCCAGTGATATGTGGAGCATCGGTGCAGAAGTAAACCTCCCTTTTAAGTAGTCTCTGCCGGGCATGCTTGTTCATCTCAGAAGCTTTACTGTTCTAGAGAATGCGATAAGCTGAAAAACACCTTCTTGCAAGCGTTAGGCCCAAATAATTGAGGTCTGAAAGATTGGACAACGCAGTTCTTCCAGATGAAGTGTCTGCTTGGAGAGTGCTGGTGAATAGTGCTTCAAATTGTCCAGCCACCCCTCAACAGGTCTGGTTATTTTCTTCAAGAGATCACTGCCATCAGCTGTCTTTCATCTACGCTGTGATGTACGACTCTCTAGCGATAATAGCGTTTAACTGAGTTGTAATAAAGAATTGTGCCATGTTGTTTTTTGTTTCAAGCGTCTATAAATTTGGATTTCTTAAGACTTATATCCTCTTACCCATTTCTCTCCTCTTTCTTTATGTCCTCTTCTGACCGCCAGAGCATTGCAAGTTCACATGTGCGCTTTGTGCATGTGCTTCCAGTAAAGTTGTGATCCGTTCGCGAGTTTTCTCCATCTAACCAGTCCTGATGTTTCCTAACTCTGTAGCCAAATGGAGTGGCCGTTTGGCCTGACAAGCACTGAGCTGAGAGATGCCCACTTTCTGTTTCCCATGGGCTCCTTCTGACGTTCAGAATGGGCTCAATCTCCTTCAGCCGTGCAGCGAGAGAGCGATGGAATCTCGTTCCCCCTTACAGCTTTCTCAAGCCGGGTACAGTACAAAGCCTCTACTGGACTTCTGCAGCATTGGACCGTTATCTCACCTGGAGTTGAACCAGTTTACCTACGGTTGATCTGTTTCCAGCAATCTGCACTCCTCATTGGCACGTGTTAAGCAGACGTCATTGGCTGTCAGAATTCTCACTATGACGTAGTCGATCAGGGGCCAGTTTTGAGCATGGGTTGCATCCATGATGTTTTTGTTTCTTTTTCCTGCTGGAACAATAGGTGTTAGTGATGATGAGATCATGCTCGGCACATAGACGTGCAGTTCTCATGGCCGTTCTCATTGACCTGGGCCAAAAAACCATGCTACCCAGCACTCCGCTCCATATCCGTTTGTTCTGTCCACACTAGCGTTTTTTAAGTACCCAGCAGAAATATCTTGTAGATTCCTGGGATGTGAGAGAAGTGGCCATCATCTATGACTCTTTAAGAGCAGTCCTTTGCCTCATTCTCAGATTGGTAACATTTGGTTGTACGCACTGAGATGAGTAGAAGGTAGGCCTGAGATGCAGACACAGAGCAGATAGGTTAGAGTCTTTGTAGATTTATTTATAATCTAAAGGGTAGCAAGAATATATGTCGGACAGGCAAAAGGTGCAAAACCAGGAATCTTTGAGTCCAAGAGGTTAAGATGCAGAACAGCTCCCCGATCAGGGCAGGCAGAGGGGTCAGCCAGCATACGAGTCCCAGGTCAAAACGGGAACATACTAGAAAAAGAGAATATGAAACAAGCAGCAGGAAAACATGTGGTTGATTAAACAACAACAAGACGAACTATGCACAGAGAGACCAGGAAACACTGATAAATACACTGTGGGAAAAATAAGTGACACCATGAGGAGGTGGAGACAATCACAGAACAGCGTGAAACAGATCAGGCTGACAATATGGAGAACATGAGTCTTTCACTTATGCCGATCTATGTTTTCGTAACCTTTCCAGAAAAGGTGTAGCCTTCTCCCTCCTCTTTCAGGTACCTTCACAGAACCTGGTCTCAATTAGGCAGCAATGTCAATGTTCTTTAGCACCTTTAGTTTTGCAGCAATCAATTGGTTCTCTGATCGGATTCTATCGTTGATCCAATCGTCAAGTGCTTCAAAAGAGTTCTGACGTCCATGCGTCCCAGTTCAGGGAAATTAGTTCTTTATCATTTTTTCGACCGTTGAGTCAAACTCCCGATAGGGCGGTGACTATCCAGGAAGGAGAAGGGAGGCAATTTTTAGGCCTCTAACCCCGCTGAGGTGAGCCAGCGCGCTCCTAAAATAGGCTGGCTTCAGTCACACAGGGGTCTCCCGGACTGCCCCAAACTGCTGCGACCATTAATATCCTGTGCCGCTGTTGCAGGGTCAATTAAAACTCCCAAGTTGATTCCACTCTTTCTCCCTTCACCAACACCCAACGCCCCAGGCTTAAACCTTCTTAGGACATGCGTTCCACTAGCAACCCTCGACATACATTCCGCTAAAAAGGAGCGCGGGAAATTCCAATAATTTTTTTGAAATAGTAACTTCACACATAACAAGTCCAATACAGCAAATGAAGATAAACATCTTGTTTAATCTACCCATCATGTCCGAAAAAATTTAGAAAATGCTTTACAGCGAAAGCATAACATATGGAATTATGTGTATATCACCACCAAGTTCAAAAAAACAGTAATTTTCTCCAGACCAAAGATAGGAGTCACAAAAATCAGAAATATAGAGAAAATTAATCACTACCTTATGATGATCTTCATCAGATGACACTCCAGTTAGGACATCATGTTACCACAAATACATGTATGTTTTGTTCGATAATTGGTGATATTTCATATCCAATAATTCTCAGTTTACATTGACGCCATGTCAGAAATGCCTCCAAAAATATCCGGAGAAATTGAGCCACATCAAAATAACACCACATCAAGATAACATAAATACTCATCAGAAAACTTGGATGAAAGATACATTTACAAGAATTAAAGATTATACTTGTTCTTAATGCAACCGCTGTGGCAGATTTCACATGTTCTTTTTCTCGGAAAAAAGCAAACCATGCAATAATCTGAGACTGCGCTCAGAAGAAAGAAAATTCTCCCCATGTTGGATGTCAACAGAAATCAGAAATGATGTCACATCGTTGTTATGTGAAAGAGAGGACCAACGCGCAGCGTGATAAAATACATCTTCACTTTATTTGAAGATGAACGAACACGAACAGCGAACTAGACAAAACAACAAACGACCGTGAAGCTACAAAACGAAAGTGCTAACACAAGCTACCTAAGTCAAACATAACCAATTACCCACAACCTTACCTAATGCTATGCTGCTTAAATATGGCTCCCAATCAGAGACAAACATAGACAACTGTCTCTGAGAGAAAACCAATCAGGCAACCATAGACTTACATTAAACACCTACACTGAACACAACTTCATAACTCTACAAAACCCCCTATACAATACAAACACCCTAGACTAGACAAAAAACATCCCCCATGCTCACACCCTGACCTAACTAAAAAATTAAAGAAAAACAAAGATAAACTAAGGCCAAGGCGTGACATACCCCCCCCCCCCAAAGGTGCGACTCCGGCCGCAAAACCTGACACAGAAGGGGAGTCCGTGGTGGGCCTTCTTACGGCGGCGGCTCGGTCTGCGGACGTGACCCACTCCACCATAGGTCCAATACCCGCTTTGGTGCGCCTCTGGAACGGCGACCCTGCAGCGAGTCCCGGACTGAAGACCATCCCATCGAGGGCGCCACTGGACTGTAGGGCAGCTCCGACTGAGGGCAGCTCCGGCTGAGAGGGAATTCCGGCATCGCCGGCGACAGTAGCTCTGCAGCTCCTGGCTGACTGACGGCTCTGTCAAGCTCCGGGCTGACTGACGGATCGGCAGATCCATGCTGACTGAACGGATCTGGCAGATTGGCTGACTGACGGATTCTGCAGATACCGCTGGCTACGGATCTGGCCAGATGACGCCACCCGCCGACAGAACTGCCAGAAGCCGCCCCGCCAGACAGGAGCTGCCAGAGCCGCCCCGCCAACAGGAAGCTGCCAACCGCCAGATCCTGTGGCGGGCGTCTGGCAGCTCCTGTTGGCGGGTGCTCAGACGGCGCTGGACAGACGGACACTAGACGGCGTTGGCAGACGGGGCAGTGCAGGCGTGCTGGGCAGACGGGCAGTCAGCGTCTGGGCAGACGACAGGCACGACGCTGGGCAGCGGGCACAACCTGTAGGGGGAGACGGAGAGACAGCCTGGGGCTGGGCCTAGCCACAGGTCCCACCAGGCTGGAGAACCTACAGGATGCTTGTGTTAAGAGAGGCTACCTGAAGGACCGGGCTGGGGGGTAGCACTGGAAGCTCTGCTGTGCCCTAGCCCTATGGCACCACTCCCCCAGGCTTGGAATACTACTCCAGCCCGGACCCTGCCAGAGTGCAGGCACAAGGTTGAACCGGGGCTTGTGGACGGGTGAGCACTGGAGATCTAGTGCCTACTACGCGCAACTCGCCCTTAAGGCTCCACTCCCACATTGCCCGGTACGAACGCGAGCGATAGGCACTAGACGCCAACTGCACCCTCCCACGCCCCGTAGACAACACGCAGAGCGGGCGCAGGATACCCTGGACCACTGTCGTACCGAGACCAGACGTCGCTGAGCAGGCACAATACGCCCTGGACTGGATGCCCACACTCACAGTGACACTTTCGGGGGGCTGCCTTATAGCGCACCGTGCTATGGCACGCCACTGGCTGACACCGTCCCGCTTAACCGCATAACACTTGCCTGACCTTAAACCGCATAGTTACTGGTGCCTACCAGTAACTTCGCTATGCTTATGATAAGCACGAGGAGTGAGCTCGAGGTCTGCTACTGCTTAGCCACCACTCCTCCTTTAGCCCCCCCAAAAAAAAAATTCTGGGCTGCCTCTCGTACCTGTCGCGCTGCCGTGCTTGCCTCCTCATATCGCCACCGCTCAGCTTTAGGGTGGCTATTCCCCAGCTCTGTGCCCTAGGGTCCTTCTCCGTGTTTAAAAACTCCTCCCATGTCCAGAAGTTCTTGAGATTCTGCCGCTGCTGCTGTGCTGCCCGTTACCATGCTGCTTGGTCCATGGTTGTGTTAATTCTGTCACATCGTTTTAGGGATGAAAGAGAGGACCAAGGCCGCAGCGTATATAAATACATCTTCACTTTATTTGAAGATGAAGACGAACACCAAAACACTAACACAAACTAGACAAGAACAAAAACGGACCGTGAAGCTACCAAAACGAAAGTTCAAGACACAAGCTGACTAACGCAAACATAGGACCAATTACCCACAACCTACCTAATGCCTATGGTGCCTTAAATATGGCTCGCCAATCAGAGACTTAATATAGACAGCTGTCTCTGATTTAGAACCCAATCCAGGCAACCATAGACCTACATAAACACCTACACTGAACACAACCCCCATGAACTCTACAAAAAACCACCTATACCAATACAAAACACCCTAGAACTAAAACAAAGAACACACAAACATCCCCCATGTCACACCCTGACCTAACTAAAATTAATAAGAAACAAAATAACTAAGGCCAGGCTGACAATATAACAATATAAAATATTCCCTTACCTTGATGATCTTCCACCAAATCCACTCCCAGAATCCTAGTTCCACAATAAATTGTTTTTATCATAATGTCCATTATTTATGTCCAAGTAGCTACTTTTTTAGCATTTTAGTACACATATCCAAAACCTCTTGCAGGTCCCCATAAAACTCGGACAAAAACTTCAAAAAGTTATTTACAGGTCGAAAAAGAAAACATTTCATACTAAGTTATAGAATCAATCTTTAGGATGTTGTTATCATAAATATCAATAACGTTACCAACCGAGGAATTCACTTGTGTCTAGAGAAGTAATGGAACCAAGTCGCTAATCATGTGAAATGCGTGTTACCAGACCCCTGGCTCTCTTGCCAGACCACTACTCATCCCCTGTTATTCAGACCCCACAACACAGTAGAAGCACTCATTCAAGTTTCTAAAACGGTTACATCTAGTAGAACCGTAGGAAGTTTGTAAACAGATCAATATTCTACTATTTGCATTTAATAGGACTGCAGTTGAAAAAATCGACACACCTCAATATGCCGACTTCCTGGTTGATTTTTCTCAGGATTTCGTCTGCCATATGATTCTGTTATACTCACAGACATCATTCAAACAGTTTAGAAACCTTCAAGAGGTTTTCTATCCATATTTAGTAAAAAATATTTGGACTGTTTATTCTACAATTGGATCTACGACTTAGTTTGACGGACAACAGTCACATTTCTCTGGCAGGAGTGCGTAAAACGTAATGATGTCTTCTTAGTAGAGTTTCAAATGTTGATAATTCTTCACTCCCTAACTAAATTCTTATATCTGCATCTAATTTAACATTATCTCTACGATCTAGGTCTAATTTACTCACTTGCACATACCTACTCCGATATGAATATGTGGGTTATTATATTATCAATTTGATCATTACAAATATGCTATACTTTAGATTTCTTTTTGATCATAACGTTATATCAAAACATTTCTGCGTCTAAATATCACTGCAATCTAATAGTTGAACCACACAACATTATCTTTTTAAAAACTGCTTTTTCCTTTCCTACACTCTTTCATCCCTATTTCCCCTCTAAAATCACACTTGTGGAAAGACATCAAGCAGGGTGTGTCTGTCTGAAGTTTGTGTTTAATCGCTTATACTAAAAACCACTGGAAAAGCATGTTCAGCGGTGTGACTGTCCTGAATAGTATATCAGTATCACAGTTGATCTATGGCTTACGAAAGAGTGCTGTGAAGGAGAAGTCCTGACACTTATAAAGCACATCTAGTGGACAACTGGACCACAACAGTGTGACTGAGTAGGACCACATAGTGTGATTAGTAGGACCACACAGTTGACTGAGTAGGACCACATAGTGTGATTTGAAGTATGGGACCACAGCAGTGTGATATGAGTAGACTCACACACGTGTGCTGAGTAGGACCAACAATAGTGTGATAGTAGGACCTACACATGTATTGGTAGACCACACAGTGTGACTGAGTAGCGAATCCACCACAGTGTGACTGAGTAGGACCACAGTGTGACAGTAGGATCCACACAGCGTGTACTGATAGACCACACAGTGTGACTGAGTAGGATCCACACAGCTGTGACTGAGAGGGACCACACAGTGTGATCGTGAGTAGGACCACACAGTGTGACTGAGTAGCGAACCACACCCAGTGTGAAATGAAGTAGGTACTCTTCACACAGTAGTGACTGAGTAGGACCACACAGTGTGACTGAGTACAGACCACACAGTGTGACTGAGTACAACCACACAGCGTGACTGAAGACCCATCACAGTTGACTGCAGTAGGACCACACAGTAGTGAATGAGATAGACCACACAGTAGTGAATGATTAGGACCACACAGTGTGACTGAGTAGGACCACACAGTGTGACTGAGTTAGAGCCACAACAGTGTGTACTGAGTAGGACCACACAGTATTGACTGTGACGGTGACTGTAGTAGATCCACACAGGGCTGAGTAGAACACACAGGTGACTAGTAGGACCACACAGTGTGACTAGTAGGACGCACACAGCGTGACTGTGAACACACAGGTGACTAGTAGACCCACACAGTTGTGTACTGAGTAGGACCACACAGTGTACTGAGTACAACCACACAGTGTGACTGAGAGACCACAGATGCAATGCTCAGGAGTGGGTGAAAATTGTTACGACATGATTGAGGTTAGTGAGTGGATATGCTGTGGTGTCACCTCTTATACATGCACGTTGCACACACACATGCATGCACAGAGTGACTCTGGCTGTAGAGAGAGCAGCAGGGGCCTGCAGATATAAAGTGTTTTATTTTACGTAATGGCTGATCCTCTATGTATTATAAAGCTCTAAAAAGACACTCAGCCCATTCAGAGAAGACAGATGAGGAAAGGTATGGAGAAAAATGAAGAGAGCTATATGTAATAAAGAGAGGAAATACAGATATTGGAAGAGGGGCAAAGAGGTAGGGGTTAGAAGAGAGAGGAAGAGAGATGAGTGAGACAAAGAGGGTGGTCAAGCAGTCTAATGTGTAAATAGGAGCGTGATGACCCAGAGTGCATTATGTGTGTGTGTGTGTGGTGTGTGGTGTGTGTGTGTGGTGTTGTGTGTGTGTGTGTGTTGTGTGTGTGTTGTGTAGCCCAATAAATAGTTTGTTTTTGCCTTCTCCCCTTAGCTCTTTAATGAAGCAGCTGAAGCTATCAGACATAACCTCTATTATCTGGGTAGAGAGAGAGAGATGGAGAGAGAGAAGGGATGGAAGAGAGAGAGGCATGAGGTGAGGACAGGAGTGGCACGATGGTTCTTCTTGTTGAGGTTAATTAGTCAGAGGAGTGGCAGAAATGCTGGGGAGATGGAGGGATCGATGAGAGAGGAGAGAGGATGGAAAGAGGAGATGGAGAAAGGATGAGTGGAGGACAGGAGGCAGATAGTTCTTTCTAGTGGAGGTTAATATAAAACTCTAAAGGCAGGTATGAAGGAATAGAAAGAAATGAGAAAGAGGTGAGGAGAGTTAATCACAGGGCAAAGGGCAGTATACAGGTGACAGTTTAGGACAGAGAGCTACAAGAGAACAGATGGTTGGTCGCTCGAAGTAGACCCTAGCAGCTTAGAACTGACACGTGGTGTGT
>NC_036854.1:32182424-32184102 GCF_002910315.2 Salvelinus sp. IW2-2015 | reverse complement strand
CTACACACACATACACACACACAGCACACACACACCACACACACACACACACACACACACACACACACCACACACACACACACACACACACACACACCACACACACACACACACACACAACACACCACACACACACACACCACACACCACACCACACACAAACACAAACACAAACACCACATCAGACATTGGAGACAGACATTGGAGACAGACATTGGAGACAGACATTGGAGACAGACATTGGAGACAGACATTGGAGACAGACATTGGAGACAGATATTGGAGACAGACATTGGAGACAGATATTGGAGACAGACATTGGAGACAGACATTGGAGACAGACATTGGAGACAGACATTGGAGACAGTCCTTGGAGACAGACATTGGAGATAGTCATTGGAGACAGACATTGGCGACAGCCCTTGGAGACAGACATTTGAGACAGTCCTTGGAGACAGACATTGGAGACAGTCCTTGGAGACAGACATTGGAGATAGTCATTGGAGACAGACATTGGCGACAGCCCTTGGAGACAGACATTGGAGACAGACATTGGAGACAGTCCTTGGAGACAGATATTGGAGACAGACATTGGAGACAGATATTGGAGACAGTCCTTGGAGACAGACATTGGAGACAGATATTGGAGACAGTACTTGGAGACAGACATTGGCATACATTTTGCAATATACAGTGGGAATCTCACCAGTGAGGGCTGCGTGCTACAGTCAGTGTTTTCATTATGGGAGAAGATAACAGAGTCTTTAACCAGCACGGCCACAGCTCGCAAGATGAACGACACAAACAGGTTCACATGGATGTAGTTCCTAGTACAGTGGAGCCTCCTACATACAAACACACACACACACACACACACACACACTCACACACACACGCACGCATACACGCACGCACGCACGCACACACAACACACACACACACACACACACACACAAACTCACACATAAGACATGGGGTCATGATAAGAATGTTTATTAACGGTGTCTATAAGTGAATTATGGGAAATATAAACATCCAGAAGGATCCTTGATAACCCCCGTATTAAAAACAGAAAAGCACACAACTTGCCAAAACACTACTCCTTTCACAAAGCATGTGTGTGTGTGTCTCTATGTGTGTGTGTGTTGGTTACCTGAACAGACAGAGAATGAGTGTAGAGGTGATGAGAGCGATGAGGGAGAGACTGTGGCCCAGAGTGTACAGAGTCTTCACCACCGAGTAGAACAGCAGCTGGAGGAGACACACTTACAGTCATATACACACACATATCGCAACACACCAGCTACATCAAGGACACACAGACACAAACACTGTCACACATAGGCATACATTCTGCCTGCATTATAAAAAGCCTTGCTGATGTCAAAATAGTCTGTCTCTACAAGTGCTTCTTTCACAACCAGTTTGGTATGCAAAAGATAATGTCCATGGTTGCACCAGCGCTGTTTAGCTTCAAACCTGCATCAATTACCCCTTTCCTCTCATAGATGTCATACCACGAGAGGTTGAGAAATACCTGCAACTAGTGTGTGTGTGTGTATATCTTAGTCTGTCTGCTCTTCACCATTCTCCTCCCCATCATCCTCTCATCCTGATAAACAACCATTCTCCTCCCCATCATCCTCTCATCCTGATAAACAACCATTCTCCTCCCCAT
>NC_036854.1:32178136-32182152 GCF_002910315.2 Salvelinus sp. IW2-2015 | reverse complement strand
GTAAAAACCATTCTCCTCCCCATTCACCCTCTCATCCTGAAAACAACCATTCTCCTCCCCATCATTCCGTCTCATCCTGATAAAACAACCATTCTCCTCCCCATCATCGCTCTCATCCTGATAAACAACCATTCTTCCTACCCCATCAACCCCTCATCCTGATAAACAACCATTCTCCTCCCCATCATCCTCTCATCCTGATAAACAACCATTCTCCTCCCCATCATCCTCTCATCCTGATAAACAACATTCTCCTCCCCATCACCCTCTCATCCTGATAAACAACATTCTCCTCCTCATCAACCTCTCATCCTGATAAACAACATTCCCCTAGCCAGGTTGCAAAAATTTGCCGTCCGTCCAGGTAAGCAGGACGTCGAGATATTACTTCAAAACCAACCACTATGGGCAACGGTGAGCGCTATTACCATCAAGGGGTGGCAGGTAGCCTAATGGTTAGAGCGTTGGACTAGTAACCGAAAGGTTGCTAGATCGAATCCCAGAGCTGACAAGGTAAAAAATATGTCATTCCGCCCCTGAACAAGGCAGTTAAGCCACTGTTCCTAGGCCGTCATTGTAAATAATAATTTGTTCTTAATTAACTGACTTGCCTAGATAAATAAATGTAGGCTTGGGGTTTGCTCTATTCCACATCAGGTAACTGATGCATGCAGTAGAATCAGTAAAAATACACCTTATGGAACAGCAGGGACTGTGAAGAGACACACACAGGCACAGACATACTTCCAAATGATAAGACGTGCACTCTACAAACATGTTCAAATCAAACTTTATTTGTCACATGCGCCGAATACAACAAGTGTAGACTTTACAGTGAAATGCTTACTTACAAGCCCTTAACCAATAGTGCAGTTACGGAAGAGTTAAGAAAATATTTACCATGTAGACTAAAGTAAAAAGTAATACAATAAGAATAACGAGGCTATACCAGGGGGCACCGGTAACGAGTCAGTGTGCAGGGGTACAGGTTAGTTGATGTTGTATTGTAAATATGTGATAGTGGAGTAGTGCCCTGAGGCAACTCAGTAAAAGTATTGGGTAAAGTGTTATGAAATGTAATGTCATGTAATATTTTAAACGGTATGTAACTGCCTTAATGTTGCTGGACCCCAGGAAGAGTAGCTGCTGCCTTGGCAGGAACTAATGGGGATCCTTAACAAATGCAATCACAAATAAAAATCTTAATTAGCATTGGAGAAAGTGGTGGCGATGGATGTCATATAGAATGTGGGGTTAGTTGTTACTATCAAACACATTATTACTATATTGTTCGTGGATATTGCCACTGCCAGTATGCAGTATAATAAATCCCAAGCTATTTTATGCTGTTGCTATAGAGACCTCCATTACCAGTAAACACAAACAGCTTTGGCTGACATATCAAAATGTGTTGGGAATATGTAGTGTGGAGAACGTTTGCATATTGGTTAAACATTGCAGACATCAGAATAGAATGTTGACGCCTGGCCGACGTCTAAACGATGTAGAACTGTAGAATTTAGAATGTAGGCATTCTACACACATCTTTGAGACATCTTGCCATGAGCAAACCATGTCTAAACTGCTCAATGCATCATATGTACATCCGTTGTGCAGAGGTATCTGTGCTATCTGGGTTTGTTGCCTCTCTCTCACACACATATTTTTGTCTGTCACACACCCACACATGTACACATGCAAATTTACTCAAAATGTCAAAGGTTTTTCTCAAGGCATAAAATTATGCATTTTCAACCCCATCTTTCACAGACTGGAACATGTTCCAGGATTCTTCCGATGACATTGAGGAGTACACCACATCAGTCACTGGCTTTATCAATAAGTGCATCGAGGACGTCATCCCCACAGTGACTGTACGTACATACCCCAACCAGAAGCCATGGATTACAGGCAACATTCGCACTGAGCTAACAGGTAGAGCTGCCGCTTTCAAGGTGTGGGACTCTAACCCGGAAGCTTACAAGAAATCCTGCTATGCCCTGCGACAAACCATCAAACAGGCAAAGTGCCAATACAGGGCTAAGATTGAATCATACTACACCGGCTCCGACGCTTGGCTTATGTGGCAGGGCTTGCAAACTATTACAGACTACAAAGGGAACACAGCCGCGAGCTTGCCCAGTTGACACAAAAGCCTACCAGACGAGCTAACACTTCTATGCTCGCTTCAAGCAAGCAAAACTGAGGCAGCATGAGAGCATCAGTGTGCTTCCGGAATGACTGTGTGATCACGCCTCTCCTGACCAAATGGCAGGTGTCTTCACTGACTTTTCAACATGTCCCTGATTGAGTCTTATACCAACATGTTTCAATGCAGACCACCATAGTCCCTGTGCCCAAGAACACTAAGGTAGCCTGCCTGAAATGACTAACAGACCGTAGCACTCACGTCATAGCCATGAATGCTTTTGAAAAGGCTGGGGTTCATGCTCACATCAACACCGTTATCCCAGAAACAACCTAGACCCCACTCCAATTTGCATTACCGCCCAAACAGATCCACAGATTGATTTGCCAATCTCTAATGCACTACACACTGCCCTTTCGCCACCCTGGACAAAAGGAACACGCTATGCGAGAATGCTATTCATTGATCTACTAGCTCAGCATTCTAACAGCATAGTGCCCTCCAAAGCCTCATCACTAAGCTAAGGATACTGGACTTAAACCCTCCTACCTGCCAATGGATCCCGGACTTCCTGACGGGCCGCCCCCAGGTGTGAGGGTAAGGTAGCAACACATCTTTCACGCTGATCATCAAACACTGAGCTCCCCAGGGATGCGTGCTCAGTCCCCTCCTGTACTCCCTGTTCACCCACGACTGCACGGCCAGGCACGACTCCAACACCATCATTAAGTTTGCCAATGACACAACAGTGGTAGGCCTGATCACCGACAACAACGAGACAGCCTATAGGGAGGAGATCAGAGACCTGGCCTGGTGGTGCCAGAATAACAACCTAGACCTAGATTTGGCATGGGTCCTGAGATCCTCAAAAGGTTCTACAGCTGCAACATCGAGAGCATCCTGACTGGTTGCATCACTGCCTGGTACGGCAATTGCTCGGCCTCTGAGAGCAAGTCACTACAGAGAGTAGTGCGTACGGCCCAGTACATCACTTGGGTCAAGCTGCCTGTCATCCAGGACAGGCGGTGTCAGAGGAAGGCCCTAAAAATTGTCAAAGACCCCAGCCACCCCAGTTATAGACTGTTCTCTCTACTACCACATGGCAAGCGGTACCGGAGTGCCAAGTCTAGGACAAAAAGGCTTCTCAACAGTTTTCACCCCCAAGCGATAAGACTTCTGAACAAGTAATCAAATGGCTACCCGGACTATTTGCATTGTGTGCCCCCCCCCCAACCTCTCTTTTACGCTGCTGCTACTCTTTGTTTATCATATATGCATAGTCACTTTAACTATACATTCATGTACATACTACCTCAATTGGCACGACCAACCAGTGCTCCCGCACATTGGCTGACCGTACTCTCTGCATGCATTTTGTCCCGACCACCCACCGCACGCCAACCCCTCTTTTACGCTACTGCTACTCTCTGTTCATCATATTTGCATAGTCACTTTAACCATATCTACATGTACAGTCGTGGCCAAAAGTTTGGAGAATGACACAAATTTTAATTTCCACAAAATTTGGTGCTTCAGTGTCTTTAGATATTTTTGTCAGATGTTACTATGGAATACTGAAGTATAATTACAAGCATTTCATAAGTGTCAAAGGCTTTTATTGACAATTACATGAATTTGATGCAAAGAGTCAATATTTGCAGAGTTGACCCTTCTTTTTCAAGACCTCTGCAATCCGCCCTGGCATGCTGTCAATTAACTTCTGGGCCACATCCTGACTGATGGCAGCCCATTCTTGCATAATCAATGCTTGGAGTTTGTCAGAATTTGTGGGTTTTTGTTTGTCCACCCGCCTCTTGAGGATTGACCACAAGTTCTCAATGGGATTAAGGTCTGGAGAGTTTCCTGG
>NC_036854.1:32164578-32177771 GCF_002910315.2 Salvelinus sp. IW2-2015 | reverse complement strand
GTACCTTTTGCAGAATATCAGTCTGTCCCTGATATTTTTCCTGGAGAGAAGTGGCTTCTTTGCTGCCCTTCTTGACACCAGGCCATCCTCCAAAAGTCTTCTCCTCACTGTGCGTGCAGATGCACTCACACCTGCCTGCTGCCATTCCTGAGCAAGCTCTGTACTGGTGGTGCCGCGATCCCACAGCTGAATCAACTTTAGGAGACGGTCCTGGTGCTTGCTGGACTTTCTTGGGCGCCCTGAAGCCTTCTTCACAACAATTGAACCGCTCTCCTTGAAGTTCTTGATGATCCGATAAATGGTTGATTTAGGTGCAATCTTACGGGCAGCAATTTCCTTGCCTGTGAAACCCTTTTGTGTAAAGCAATGATGACGGCACGTGTTTCCTTCCAGGTAACCATAGTTGACAGAGGAAGAACAATGATTCCAAGCACCACCCTCCTTTTGAAGCTTCCAGTCTGTTATTTGAACTCAATCAGCATGACAGAGTGATCTCCAGCCTTGTCCTCGTCAACACTCACACCTGGGTTAACGAGAGAATCACTGACATGATGTCAGCTGGACCTTTTGTGGCAGGGCTGAAATGTAGTGGAAATGTTTTTGGGGGATTCAGTTCATTTGCATGGCAAAGAGGGACTTTGCAATTAATTGCAATTCATCTGATCACTCTTCATAACATTCTGGAGTATATTCAAATTGCCATCATACAAACTGAGGCAGCAGACTGTGAAAATGTATATTTGTGTCATTCTCAAAACTTTTGGCCACGACTGTACATACTACCTCAATCAGCCTGACTAACCGGTGTCTGTATATAGCCTCTCTATTGCTGTTTTCAACTGTCTTTTTAATGTTGTTTTATTTCTTTACTTACCTATTGTTCACTTAATTCCTTTTTTGCACTATTGGTTAGAGCCTGTAAGTAAGCATTTCACTGTTGTACTTGGCGCACGTGACAAATAAACTTTGATTTGATTTGAAGATGTGCGTATACAAATGAGCCCTATTTCAACCCAGAACCTTGGTCTTTCCCATTAATGTTGAAAAGAGTCTTGTAAGATATCCTGGTGCTGAGAAATACACACAAGAGTAAACGTGTGACAACCAACCCTGGTCTCCCCTAACCTCCAAAATTTACACAAAACATCGAATTCTGCAGTGAAACTGTGAGAGCTTGTTGCTTGAGACACCATCTGCGACACACACATGCATTCACACACTTACAAACACACACGCACACACTCAAACATATACCACACACACACAATTGTGTATATCAACATTCAAACATAAAACTGTTCAAACCTTAATATTGTGCTTAACCTTTCACCTCTGACCCCTGACCTTGACCCTATTTGGGGAGAAAGTCCAGACTCTCGACAGTTGTACGGCATGGAACCCTTTCATCCCTTTCTCTTCCCGACAGAATCCTCTTCTCTGACTGTGGAATCTCAATGGAACACCTGGGGGGTCTGGACTAACTCAACCACAGATGCTGTCATACCACCAAAGATCAACCATATGGAATCACTGAGGAGGAGGACGGAGAGAGAGAGAGTGAAAGAGAGAGAGAGAGAGAGAGAGAGAGAGAGAGAGAGAGAGAGAGAGAGAGAGAGAGAGAGAGATACCAGATACCAGTTCCAGATATTCTCTATAACCTGGTAGTTACATTGCAGTTAGCCTGTTTGTTAACCAGGCTAAGAACATGCCATTAAAGAAACAAGGCTGGGAACAAATACTGATTAAGGCTCAATATGACCTTTGAGCACTGGAATGCAGTCTCCTATATCCCTGCAATAACCTAGCCAGGCCACGTAAGCCCTATGACTCTCTACTCTCGTCGTACAGGACGCCTCAGGCCCACAGGGAGTACACACACACTCAGAGGTAGGGTATGACAAACATTGTGAAATGTTTGGAGGGATCAAAATGTAATTTCCCTGGGGTCCCTGACCTTATAACCCACTATCATCAAGCAGACAAAAGAGAAGTTTCCATTTGAGTCACAACTGCTTGAACAACCTGTTCCAGCTCAGTGCAATGTCTGACTGTATAGTGATTTAGTAGTGAATGGAGTCTGTTTCTTCATTCTGGTTCAGTAGTTAAGGTTTCTCTGCCATGTTGGTTCACTAACTGTGGAGTTGCCGTGGTTAATCCTACCATGTTGGGTTTGTTGTCACTGGACCAGCAGACAGTGCTGAGGCTGGGGTAGACGTCAGACCAGCCAGCCTCGGTACAGTTCCTACTGATGTTGCCTAAAAGAGAGAACATACAGGAATAGAAGGAGGGATTGTCAGGAATCGAGAATTTGCCCAAGGTGTGAAAATGCAAAGATAAGGCCAACACATACTATATTTTAAAATGTTTAATAGACAGATAGACATACAGACGGGTGCAACGGGAGACAGACACGGTCCTCTGGATAGTCTCGCAGCAATCTACTGCCGAGTGAAGAACAAACCACTCGTAATATGCTCATTCCTTATCTGTTGGTTCCCTCAGTGCCAGGCCCAGACCATGACAACAGTGGGTCAGAGTGAACTGTAGATGATTCTATCTTCTGGACAGACCTTTAGCTGGGTTACAGCCACCGGCCTAAGCCTCAGGAGAAGGTCTCTCAGGGTGCTAAATCCTGCTTTATGGTGACCCCTAACCTCAGAGTGGGGTCATCGAGAGGCCACTAATACATTTAATTTGCAACTATAATTTTTATCCTGACAGGATGTACAGTATGGCTTATGGAAGGATTGAGGTACAGCGGGATGGAGGAATAGATTTGTGTTTACCTTGTCGTCCGAAGAGGTGTGTGAGAGCAGGGGGGCAGGAGAGAGTCACCTCTTCCCCTACTGCTGCTGGGGCCCAACACGAAATGTTGTCCCATAGGCCACCACAGCCTACACACACACACACACACACACACACACACACACACACACACACACACAAAACAAACACACACACACAACACACACACACACACACACACACACACACACACACACACACACACACACACACACACACACACACACACGCGCCAAACAAACACACACACCCCGTGGGAAAGCAGACACAGGTCACAGGCGTTAGGGGACCCTGTGTACCAACAGATATGATTCTGTCCACTTTCACTACAGCTACGCTTGGTGTAAACACGTACAAACAGTTAATAAGTGTGTGTGTGTGTGTGTGTGTGTGTGTGTGTGTGTGTGTGTGTGTGTGTGTGTGTGTGTGTGTGTGTGTGTGTGTGTGTGTGTGTGTGGTGTAGTGTTGTGTGTGTGTGTTGTGTGTGTGTGTGCTGTTGTGTGTGTGTGTGTGTGTGTGTGTGTGTGTGTGTGTGTGTGTGTGTGTGTGTGTGTGTGTGTGAGAGAGAGAGAGAGAGAGCAAGAGAGAGAGAGAATGTGTCTACCTGCAGGCTCCATGGATTGTTTCTTCAGCTCATAATGACATACTAGCTCTGCCCTCTGCAGCTCCCAGAGGAAGTGACACGTGGGATTTCTCCCGCTGACTTTCTAGACAGAGAGGGAGTAGAAAGACAGTCAATGGATGTGTCTCAACGGTCTTAACTGCCTCCACTCCCCGTCTTCTCTCCTCGTTTTCTCTTTTCTTCTCCTCATCTCCTTCACTCATCTATTTAGGCAGACATATTGGCTGTACCATTTGGAATATTGAACTACATGAGAAACACTGTGGGAGAGGGAGAAAGACAAGGGTGGAAAGAGAGAGGGGGAGTGTAAAGAGAGATGGAAAAGAGATGGAGCGAGAGAGAGATTCTTGCATTCCTTTGGACAGAGCTCACTGTGTGGAGAGGGTTAAAGGCATTGGGTACTTATCGTGACCACAGGCAACAGGAACATCCAAACAAACAAACCAAGAACAACCCCCTCCACTTAACACAAACACACAGACAGACACACACACAGCCATCCCTGTGCTAGGTATGTCTTCTGACTTGCAGGCTTTAGGATATTCACTTACAGACAAACATAAACTGTGTGTGGGGTTCATATGCTTGTATTGTGTGTGCATGTGTGTATGTGTGCATCCGTGCGTGTGAGTAGTTAAGCTGGGTGATCTATGAAGTTTATATTGTGAATTAACGCTTCGCTCTGCCACAGTTCAGGACAATCATTGTGATTACACCTTTCACTCCTTGCCACTCCTTCACCTGCATCGGCCGCATCCTCTTGGCATCTATGTTCCTTTTGGAGCTGATTTATCAACTCTACTGTCACCAGAACACAAACAACCAATAACCCACAACCTCATTACTGTCTCAACCAATCACACAGTTCCTCGTTACTGTCTCAACCAATCACACGTTATCTCACCACTACCAATGGAAACGTGTAACATCCTATAATATGTAATTTATTTATTGCACACAAAATTCAAATTCTCAATATCCTGACACTGTGCGGGTTTCCGAGAGAGAGAGAGGAATGGAGAGAAACAAAGAGAGAGAGAGAGAGAGAAAACAGACAGACAGACAGACAGACAGACAGACAGACAGACAGACAGACAGACAGACAGACAGACAGACAGACAGAAAGCGAGAGAGAGACAGATGGAGAGTAGTCTCTCTAGACATCCAGGTTGCCTCCCACAATTTTCAAATATTCCGGTTTAACACGTCTGTATGTAATAGAACGTCAGTTTGGTATAGAGGAACTAAGTCATTACCTTATTCGCTTGAACAAAATACTAAATAGTAGCTAGCAAGATTGAGATCACAGAGATTACTTTTAATGAGTGCATTTCGCTAGTGGCTAGTTTGCTTCAACTACTTTCACAAGAACCACTGCAAAGGTTTTGCCTGCAAACTTAGTTTTTTAATCGCGATGTTCTGGCATGTCTGCCTCGTGATTTGTTGGGAGAGTTATCTGTCTGAAGAGAACCCACCCTGGATCAAATTAAGTAACAATAGGATTAACCAACACATTTTTAGCTTAAAAGTGTCAATTGGGGTCATTTTTTACACCAAATTGATAATGATTGCAAAGACACCCTCTGTCAAGCAGTAACAGTTTACATTTTAATATCCTTTTGTAACACAGGTAAATGGTTTAAATTCCCCAAAATAAGGGGGGAATTTCACACATTTTCACACATTTATAGTCAATATTTTGTATTTTTTTCATGTTTTTAATAGATATTTTGATAAATTTCATCCTTAGCCACTTGTTATGAACATGTGTCTGTTATTCATTCAAAGTGCTGTGTTTCTGTGGTGCTCCGAGACTGATAAATTGCCGATTAAGCTAATCTGACATACCGGTACGACCTAAAATGGCCACCGATATGGGCGATACTGTAACGGCTGTCWTCCTCTTCTTCCTCTGAAGAGGTGTAGCAAGGATCGGACCAATACACAGCGTGGTAGGTGTCCATGTTTTAATATGGAAAACTGAACATGAACACAAATACAAAAACGTGAACAAACCGAAACAGTCCCGTGTGGCACAAACACTGACACAGGAAACAATCACCCACAAAATACCAAAAGAACATGGCTGCCTAAATATGGTTCCCAATCAGAGACAACGATAAACACCTGCCTCTAATTGAGAACCAATCTAGGCAACCATAGACTTACATAAACACCTAGAATGAACCCAACCCCATAAATCTACAAAAAAAACCTAGACAGTACAAACACCKTAGACGAGACAAAAACACACAAACCACCCTCGTCACACCCTGACCTAACCAAAATAATAAAGAGAACAAAGATAACTAAGGCCAGGGCGTGACAGATACGTGRGCCGGTGCCATCAGACTTTTACTGTGCCTTCAGATAATATTCACACCCCTTGACTTTTCCATATGTTGTTGCATTGACTTTAAAATAGATTCAATTGAGTTTATCCCATAACGTCAAAGTGGAATGATGTTTTTCTACATTTTTATAAATTAATAAAAATTAAAAACTGAATTGTCTTTAGTCAATAAGTATTCAACTCCTTTGTTATGGCAAGCCTAAATAAGTACAGAAGTAAAAATATGCTTAACAAGTCACATAATAAGTTGAATGGACACACTGTGTGCAATAATAGTGTTTAACATGATTTTCTAATGACTACTTCATCTCTGTACCCCACACATACAATTATCTGTAAGGTCCCTCAGTTGAGCAGTGAAACACAGATTCAACCACAAAGACCAGGGAGGGTTTCCAATTTGCACCTATTGGGAGATGGGTTAAAAAAAGCATACATTGAATATCCCTTTGAGCATGGTGAAGGTATTAATTACGCTTAGGATGGTGTATCAACACACCCAGTCACTACAACGATACAGGTGTCCTTCCTAACTCAGTTGCCGGAGAGGAAGGAAACCGCTTAGGGATTTCWCCATGAGGCCAATGGTGACTTTAAAACAGTTACAGAGTTTGTCTTTGATAGGGGAAAACTGAGGATAGATCAACTACATTGTATTTACTCCACAATACCAAACTAATTAACAAAGTGAAAAGGAAGCTTGTACAGAATAAAAATAAACATGTATCCTGTTTTTAACAAGGCACTAAAAGAAAAACTGCAAAAAATGTGGCAAGCAATTAACCTTTTGTCCTGAATACAAAGTTTTATGTTTGAGACATATCCAATACAACACATTACTGAGTACCACTCTCCATAGTGGTAGGTGCATCATGTTATGGGTATGCTTGTAATCGTTAAGGATGGGGAGTTATTCAGGATAAAAAATAGAATGGAGCTAAGCACAGGCAAAATCCTAGAGGAAAATCTGGTTCAGTCTGCTTTCCACCAGACACTGGGAGATTAGTTCACCTTTCAGCAGGACCATAACCTCAAACACAAGACCAAATATACACTTGAGTTGCTTACCAAGATGACAGTGAATGTTCCTCAGTGGCCGAGTTACAGTTTTGACTTAAATCTGGCAAGAACTGAAAATGGTTGTCTAGCAATGATCATCAACCAATTTGACAGAACTTCAAGAATTTTGAAAAGATTCATGGGCAAATGTTGCACAATCCAGGTGTGGAAAGGTCTTAGACACTTACCCAGAAAGACTTACAGCCGTAATCGCTGCCAAAGATCCTTCTACAAAGTATCGACTCAGGGGTGTGAATACTTACGTAAATTAGATATATGTATTTCATGTTCAATACATTTGCAAAGATTTCTAAAAACATGTTTTCACTTTGTCATTATGGGGTATTGTGTGTACAGTTGAAGTCGGAAGTTTACATACACCTTAGCCAAATACATTTAAACTCAATTTTTCACAATTCCTGACATTTAATCCTAGTAACAATTCCATGTCTTAGGTCAGTTAGGATCACCACTTCATTTTAAGGATGTGAAATGTCAGAATAATAGTAGAGAGAATTATTTATTTCAGCTTTTATTTCTTTCATCAAATTCCCAGTGGGTCAGAAGTTTACATACATTCAATTAGTATCTGGTAGCATTGCCTTTAAATTGTTTAACTTGGGTCAAACGTTTCAGGTAGCCTTCCACAAGCTTCCCACAATAAGTTGGGTGAATTTTGGCACATTCCTCCTGACAGAGCTGGTGTAACTGAGTCAGGTTTGTAGGCCTCCTTCCTCGCACACACTTTTTCAGTTCTGCCCACAACTTTTCTATAGGATGGAGGTCAGGGCTTTGTGATGGCCACTCCAATACCTTGACTTTGTTGTCTTTAAGCCATTTTACCACAACTTTGGAAGTATGCTTGGGGTCATTGTCCATTTTGAAGACACATTTACGACCAAGCATTAACTTCCCGACTGATGTCTTGAGATGTTGCTTCAATATATCCACATAATTTTCCTCCCTCATGAGGCCATCTATTTTGTGAAGTGCACCAGACCCTCCTGCAGCAAAGCACCCCCACAACATGATGCTGCCACCCCCGTGCTTTACAGTTGGGATGGTGTTCTTTGGCTTGCAAGCCTCCCCCTTCTTCATCCAAACATAACGATGTTCATTATGGCCAAACAGTTATATTTTTGTTTCATCAGACTAGAGGACATTTCTCCAAAAAGTACGATCTTTGTCCCCATGTGCAGTTGCAAACCGTAGTCTGGCTTTTTTATGGCGGTTTTGGAGCAGTGGCTTTTTCCTTGCTGAGCGCCCTTTCTGGTTATGTCAATATAGGACTCGTTTTACTGTGGATATAGATACTTTTGTACCTGTTTCCTCCAGTATCTTCACAAGGTTCTTTGCTGTTGTTCTGAGATTGATTTGCACTTTTCGCACCAAAGTATGTTCATCTCTAGGAGACAGAACGCGTCTCCTTCCTGAGCGGTATGACGGCTGCGTGGTCCCATGGTGTTTATACTTGCGTACTATTATTTGTACAGATGAACGTGGTACCTTCAGGCGTTTGGAAATTGCTCCCAAGGATGAACTAGACTTGTGGAGGTCTACAATTATTTTTCTGAGGTCTCAGTTGATTTCTTTTGATTTTCCCATGATGTCAAGCAAAGAGGCACTGAGTTTGAAGGTTGGTCTTGAAATACATCCACAGGTACACCTCCAATTGACTCATATGATGTCAATTAGCCTATCAGAAGGTTCTAAAGCCATGACATCATTTTCTGGAATTTTCCAAGCTGTTAAAAGGCACAGTCAACTTAGTGTATGTAAACTTCTGACCCACTGGAATTGTGATACAGTGAATTATAAGTGAAATAATCTGTCTGTAAACAATTGTTGGAAAAATTACTTGTGTCATGCACAAAGTAGATGTCCTATCCGACTTGCCAAAACTTAAGTTTGTTAAAAATAAATTTGTGGAGTGGTTGAAAAACGAGTTTTAATGACTCCGACATAAGTGTATGTAAACATCCGACTTCAACTGTAAATGGGTGATTATTATAATAATTTTTTTATCAATTTTGAATTCAGGCTGTAAGACAACACAATGTGGAATATGTCCTGGGGTATGAATACTTTCTGAAGGCCCTCTAGCATACCATGAAAGAACGCTATGGGCTAACAACTCACTTCCAATTGCATCTGACTGATGAGAATCTCAACTTGGTATAAAGACATATAAAGACTGGAAACTAAATATACATTTACATTCTTTTGTTTCTTTTCAGGTATAGTGGCTCTATATTTTTCAGAGTACATAAATCTACCTGTATGTCAGATGTCACAACGTTTACCATTGCGTCCACATTGTCAGCTTAGCTGTCCACCACTGATAGGCTTTTACAAAGGAGAGATAATTTTTCATTCCTCCATATTATCACAGAAATCACGGTAGGCCTAAATAGTTTTTGTTGTTGTCAGTTACTAGTTGCTTGACAAAGTCTTAAAATTTCTGAGGGATAAAAGAAAACTTGGAAATGACTGAATAAGCACAACATAGATCAATCAATTGATATTTCACACAAATATCAATGTGTCTGACTACTACTTTATTATTTTAAATAAAGATGTATAACATAATAGACTCAAGTAAGAACAACTTATTTAATAAGTGTTAGATTGACTTGAAATAATCATAAATTGTAAAAACTCAATAACGTTAGATTAGCAGAGCAGATAAATAAAGTTATATTTACTCAATAACCTAATATTTGTTAACAATACTCAAAAACATTAAGTTATAAGAACATCCGCTTTACATCAGAGTGAGTACCACATATATGATTTGAGTTCTACAGGCAGTTGGAGATGTTTGAGTAACACTTATTCAATTGGTTTAATGAGTTGGGCAATTACTTTCTACAGTGCACCTAGCCAGTGGCGACCCGCCATTGTTTACAAACCTGTTTTGAGGCCCATCTGTTCTGCACGTTATTTTGGCATTAATACGTGTCACATATCAGTTTACAAACATGTAAAAAAATATATATAATTAAGTTAATAAAGCCGCATACAAACATGGTCTCTTTTTTGTTTTCTTGAGTAAGGCAGCTCCACAATGCAAGTGTTTCAGCCTAGCTCAGTGCTTTCTGTGGTGGTGGGCCAGCCAGCGGAAAATACGGATCATAGGAGTTGGTAATGTTCTCTAGTTGCGCAGTGATTGGCTCAGTGTTCTGTCACTCATGAGGACACTACATCACCGCTCGAAAATTCAAGCCCCTTGGGTGCTGCCATCGACTTACATTAGAAGTGCCCATCCAAAAGGCTCAAGGTCATTGGCCACAGATAAAATATCTACCTTGGACTGATCATGTCAACATCATACTTTCAAAATATTAGCTAGCAAGCTAAACAAGCAGTCATCATCATGAATCATGTCCACAATCTACTGGTAAATCCTTTTCAATCCTTGTCATATGAAGAAAATTATAGATAAAACTTATCGGAGCTCATCGGCCATTGGACATAAACATTACACAAGTTGGAAATCGCTAATTCTACATTGAGTGGTTTGGAAGGAATCAGTGGCTAACTGTAAGCGTTGCAAAGCAATCATTAGCCTGCTATTCAGTGGAGTGGCTGTGTGGTCCAAGTCTGGGTTTAATGGTCTCTTTCCAGGCTTAAAAGGATAAACATTCACATGACATTCATATGACTTCTGCCGCATTCAAAACATCTGGAAACTTGGAACTGGGAAATGTAAGAGTTCAAGACAACTGGCAACTCTGACAAAAACGAGCACCGACTGGGAAAATACATTTTGAACAGTCATCCAACTCGGAATTCCAGATAAGGAACTCAGGCTTCTTCCTAGAGCTCRGACCTGAAGATCACTGACATCATGATTCAACCTTGTTTTTTTCCCCGGGGTTGTTTTGAAAGCACCATAAATCCAGAGAATGCCAGACTTTGATGCCAAAATTTGCCCACAAGGACCGCCGCGCCACCTTCCTGTTCAAGTGAGCACAGCACAACAAGGCGAGTCCAAAAATGTACTGTATGCTGCTGTGTAAATTATGTAATATGCCAGGGAGATATGTATACTGTAGCTAAGAAAGTAATACATTTTACTTTTTTTTTTTTMTAATACTAAGTGTTTGTTGTGTAGTAAGCTGTTAGTAGCCCATGTGCCTCACCCTAATAATTTGGTCCCTTTTCCCATCATGACTTAGCCTACTGTTCTGACTTGGTGGTGCACATGTAGCCATTAGCCTGTTTTAGAGAAATGTAATCATTGAACATTGTAATTGTAAGAGCTTTGATTGTCTGCTTATATGCCCCCTTTATTTATCCTACGGTTCGGACTTGTTGTACAGGTAGAACACTGTAAGAACGGCCCATGTTCTGAATTCTGTCACTGTACATTTCAAAAGTGCTAAACAAATAGTTCAATTGGCTACGTCCATCCTAGCTCACTCATTAATATTTTAACCGAAATMATGGATTGGCTTTTATAAGCTGTGATCCCCTAATGCCAAAGTTTGTACATCTAAATTGTCAGTAGAAACCACATTTCTTAAAACAAGTCAGCCATATCAGCTATGTTTTTTAAAAGACAGTAAACAAGGCTGAATTAACTGTTTCACTGCCAGACAAGGCTCTGCTGATAGCCAGGTGTAGTGGGATAAGGATTCACTCCATGGTGCTGAAAAGAAAGCTCTGCGGTTGGGACAGCTTTATGTAGGCCCCAACAGTTTGTGGACACCGTTTGTCACCGTTATAGTGCAATAAATGTATTGTTTAGTATTGTGTAGTGGCTTTGCTGTTATGCAAGTATTTTTTATTTTTGTCCCACCAAGATTTACATGCTAAAATCGCCACAGAACCTACCTATAGTTGACATCTACTCACCACACGTAAAAGGCAGAGCGCGAGGAACAGCAGACCGACRCGTGACCGCTCCATGGTTGCAGGGCGCGCACGAGCAAGTAGTACTCCGAAATGTCCAAGCGCACCGTGGGGTCTTGTCACACTTAGCGGAACTCATGGGATCCCTCTCAGGGCGCAGCTCGAGGGTAGAGCCCGCATAATATTTAACCCCGAAAAATCAATAAGTCATCAGACACCGAAAAAAGTACACATTAAAATGTCATCAGTCAATTGGTGTTGGTGAAGAAAATAATCACAGCTTGTAAACGCAACAAAAAAAACGTTCCACGAYGTGTCCGTTAAAATCGTCCAGAAAGCTGTTTGTACTGGTATGGAGAGAAAGAAGGAGAGAGAGAAAAACAGGGAGACTATGAAAAAGAAAGAGAATGCTGGAAAGGTGGGGAGTCAGTCGGAGCCACAGAAAGCTCTGAGGGCAGCTATCAGAAGTGAGGCGGAGGTCGGTTTGACAGCAGAGATCTCTTTCCCGTTAACTTATGGCACTGCGCGTTCCCGTCAACTCCGTCCAGCCTCTGCCCGCGCTACCGAGGCAGTCAGTGGGCTCAATAACAACAGCACTCACTCTCACACACAGAGAAAAAGAGAACGATAAATAGAGAGAGAGAGAGACATTGTATAAGGCTGGGGTTGGGGTCAAGGGCAATTATTCAGTCTTAGACAAGGTAACTCATCACATGACCACTTCTGTCACATTAAGTCCCTGGATGGTTCGTTTATTTTCTTRAAAAAGAGAAGATGTGTTGTAGTTTCTGTTCAGTGTACTAAAACTGTGGTTCTGGTTAAGGACAGAGATTAGCCCTAGTAGCCTACTCCCTAGACTCCTAGTCTCCAATCATTTCTGTCTGGACGGCAAAGATAATCAGTTGTCTAAAGGGTATTTAGCTTGTTTGGAGTAGGACTATGAGGTATGAGTTGAGGGTCAGAGTGAAGGAKATGTAGCTTAGGTTTACCTGCCTGGTGTGCCCTCTCCCCCGCCTTCAGTTTACAGCACCACCACAGGGACCTCTAGCGGCCTTCACCTGAACTACACTCTACATGCTCGTAGTCTTAGAAACCTGATAGCTGATAGTGCTCTGTAATGCCAGACTGACTGTCAGATAATTATAATGAAAGATAGATGTCCCATCAGAGGTACTCTGGTGTATTCCTGTGAGGAGAAAAGAGAAGAAGAGAGGAGAGAGGGGAGAAGAGGAGAGAGAGGGTAAGGAGAAGAACAGAGAAAGGAGAGGGGGAGGGGAGTCGATTGAGAGGAGAGAACAGCATATAGTGAAAAGAGGAGAAGAGAGGAGAGAACAGTATAGAGTGAAAAGAGGAGAAGAGAACAGGATAAGGTGAAAAGAGGAGGAGAGGAGAGAACAGCATAGAGTGAAAAGAGAAGAGAACAGCATAGAGGAGAAGAGAACAGCAGAGTGAAAAAAGGAGAAGAGGAGAGAACAGCATAGAGTGAAGAGGAGAGAA
>NC_036854.1:32155698-32164553 GCF_002910315.2 Salvelinus sp. IW2-2015 | reverse complement strand
GAGAGAGTAACAGCAATAGAGTGAAGGGAGAGAACAGCACATAGAGTGAAGAGGAGAGAAAGAAGAGAACAGCATAGAGTGAAGAGGAGAGAAGAGAGAACAGCATAGAGTGAAGGGAGAAGAGACAAGCATAGAGTGAGAGGAGAGAAGAGAGAACAGGCATAGAGAGTGAAGAGGAAGAGAGAGAGAGGAGAAAACAGCATAGAGTGAAGAGGAGAGAAGCAGCAATAGAGTGAAGAGGAGAGAACAGCATAGAGTGAAAGAGAAGGTGAACAGCCTAGAGGAGAAGAGAACAGCAGAGGGAAAAGAGGAGAAGAGGGAGAGAACATCATAGAGTGAAGAGGAGAGAGAACGCAAGAGTGAAGAGGAGAGAGAACAGCATAGAGTGAAGTGGAGAAGAGAGAACAGAATAGAGTGAAAAAGAGAAGCGAGACAGCATAGAGTGAAAAGGAGAGGAGAGAACAGCATAGAGTGAAAAGATAAGAAGCGAGGAGTAAGAGCATAAGTGAGGGAGAAGAGAGAACAGCATAGGAGTGAAAAGAATAATAAGCGAGGAGAGAAGAGCATAGAGTGAAAAAGGAGAGGAGAGAACAGCATAGAGTGAAAAGATAAGAAGCAAGGAGAGAAGAGCATAGAGTGAAGAGGAAAGAAGAGAGAACAGCATAGAGTGAAAAGATAATAAGCGAGGAGAGAAGAGCAAGAGTGAAGAGGAGAAGAGAGAACAGCATAGAGTGAAAGATAATAGCGAGGAGAGAATAGCATAGAGTGAAAAGAGAAGAGAGAACAGCATAGAGTGAAAAGGAAAGGAGAAGAGAGAACAGTATAGAGTGAAGAGGAAAAGAGAGAACAGCATAAAGTGAAAAGATAGAAGCGAGGAGAGAAGAGCATAGAGTGAAAGCGGAATAATAAGAGAGGAGAAGAACAGCATAGAAGTGAAAAGAGGAGAAGAGAGAACAGCATAGAGTGAAGAGGAGAGAGAACAGCATAGAGTGAAGAGGAGAAGAGAGAAAGCATAGAGTGAGGGGAGGAGACAGATAGAGTGAAAGAGGAGAAGAGAGAACAGCATAGAGTGAAGAGGAAGAAGAGAACGCATAGAGTGAAGAGGAGGAGAGAGACAGCATAGAGTGAAAAGATAAGAAGCGAGGAGAGAAGAGCATAGGGAGAGGAGAAGAGAACAGGCAGATAGAGTGAAAAGGGAGAAGGAGAGAACAGCATAGAGTGAAAAGGAGAAGAGAGAACAGGCATAGAGTGAAAGATAAGAAGCGAGGAAGAGAAAGACAAAGAGTGAAGAGAAGAGAGAACAGCATAGAGTGAAAAGAGGAGGAGAAGAGAACATCATAGAGTGAAGAGGAGAGAGAGAAGACAGCACTGAAGGTGAAGAGAAGAGAGAACAGCATAGAGTGAAGAGCAGGGAGAGTGAAAGAGCATGAGAGTGAAGAGGAAGGAGAGAGAACACATAGAGTGAAGAGGAAGAAGAGAAACAGCATGAGTGAAAAGAGGAGAAGAGAGGAGACGAACAGCAATAGAATGAAGAGGAGAGAGAACAGCATAGAATGAAGAGGAGAGAACAGCATAAAGTGAAGGGGAGAGAAACAGCATAGAGTGAAGAGGAGAGAACAGTCATAGAGTGAAGAACAGCATAGAAATGAAAAGAGGAGAGACGAGAGGATGAAATTCGCAGTGATAAACTCATCCAGCTGTGTTCTGTCCTGCCTCACAGATAATTCAGTCATTTACGAGTTTAATGTGATGATGAAGAATGTCTTTATACCATAACAACATTCACATGGCTGAGTGCGGGAGAGAAAGAAGAGAAATAAAGAAGAGAGATTTCAGTCCTCACACAACCACTTCTGTCACATTAAGTCCCTGGAAGGTTCGATTTAATAGCCTGAGATGGTCTTAAAGGAGTTGTGGTATTGTCCATGACAAGAGGGTGGGGAAAGGGAGTGAGAAAGAAAGAAAAGAGGGCGAGTGATTAGTCTCAGATCTTTGAAAAGTCCTCATTTTAACAGCTCATGTCATATCAACTCATACCCCAAAATGTTATTGACTCATCCTTGTAGTTGTGGCCAAAGCATAAATTAGAGACAACCCACCCGGTTTTGGAAATATTTTGACGACGTTTTCCTAAATATATAACATCCATCAGATTGTCTGTTTTCACAAGTTCTCCTCTTTCTTTTTCCCTATTTCCTTCTCTCTCATTGGTTGAGTATTGTACTGATGTACAGTATCTGGTACTGTACCGTATATTGGGGACTTCAGAGGAATAGTACGAATGTTTAGCCTTATTTGGACAATTCATCTTCAGATGTGTTTGTCTGAGATCCGTTTGTTGTGTGTTTTAAATGTGTGTGTGGGTCTGCGCCTCAGTAACCAACATATTCATGTGTGACACACACCAGTTTCTGTTATGGACATGAAAATGTAAATATGGGACCCACTGATGCTCTGAGTAGCCTCTATTCAGTTCCTACTTGTCCGCTAGAGCAGTGGTTACTGTTGAAAGTTGTAATAGTAGAATGCACAAGATGCAATTTCTAAATTGGGTAGTGCATCATCACTTCCTCTTGTCATGTCAGTCATTACACACCTTAGAGCTATTTATAAACTTGTCAGAAATGTCCAGATCAGACTAGCCCATGTCTAGCTAATGTCTTTTAGCCCATAGATAGTTGTCATTTTTTAGTCACTCAAACCATCACATGAAAATCCACATTAGACATGGCAAAATGTATAGAATTGCAAGAAAATTTGCCTTTAAATCTGAAAAATTGTATTTGTACCTCATGACAAATGTGGAGAAATTGCAGGAAATAAGCTTTAAACCTGCCAAAATTCATTGGGGTGTTCCCCAATGCTGGAAGGGGGGCTCCAAGTGAAACATTTTTGGAACCCCTGCACTGGAAGCCCCCATTAGTGTTGAAAAATCTGTCATAGAGTAGGGTAGAAGTCAACCAAGATCTAAGGTCAGTTATGCATTCCCACCCCCTACTGCTTCAGGTTAGGATTGGTGAAGGGAACTGATCGTAGAACATGTGATACTCTCTTTCCCTCTCAAGCTGAGCACAACTGAAAGCATGTGAACCAATTAACAGCACACCAATCAAAGCACTTTATTGCACCGTATAGTGTGACATTGACCAATTGGAAGGCTCTTATGAAAGTGTCCATTTTGATCTTTTCATCATGTGTACAAAACAGTCACACACAACCTGTACCGTACAAAATCAACACTATTTACACACAATATATACATACGAACACACGCACACACCGTGCAGTCCTCTCTCACCTCTAGTTTCTGGACCAGGTTAACCCTACCCACCAGACTCGTTTCTCTCCAAACACACAGTCAGGGGCTGATAATGCCATCAACATTTTCCAGTACAGAATAAGCAAGACAAAATAAATACACGTCATTGATATGCATGTTTTTCATACAATGGCATACATATTATAGCTCTCTGAGACAAAAGTAGCTGATTGGAATTAAATAAGAATGAAATGTGTTGTGATTTTATAATGATCAACTCAAAGAAGCCTGAATGTAAACAAAGCATATAAGAGCACTAAATGTTTTTCACAAAAAAGTTATAACTGATTAACATGCATTATAAGATGCCATAAATAATAGCTTATGACTAACATATATATAAAATAAAAAACTAACCTGTGCTTTAGGACTACTGGTGTGTCTCTGTTAACATTATGTGGTTTGTGCCTTAGAATTATGGGGTGTCTGTAAAACACTTCACTGTGGGTGTGTCTCGGCCATCAATGTTGGTGACATTCCTGTGGGTGATTATAAACACATTTACTGTGTCTTACTGTTTAAGAAACTACTGTGAGTGTGTCTCTGTTTAGAACAAACTTCACTGTATGGTGTGTTTCGTTTAGACACTCACTGTGTGTAGTGTCCCTTAGAACCAGTTGGTGTGCCTTCTAGACATGTGGGTGTGTTGTTAGAACATTCCGTGGGTGTTTTAGAACACTTCACTTGTTGTGGCTAGCCTTGTGGGTGTGTCTCTTTGTTAGAACACTTCCACTTTGGTGGTTTGTCGACACTCTTTCTTCGTTAGAACACCATCTTGTGTCTTTTAACAGTCACTGTGGGTGGTCAGGACCTACTGTGATTCTCTTTGTTAGAACTTCACTGGTTGTCACCTCATGTGGATGTCTCTCTGTTTAGAACACTTCACTGTGACGATCGTGTGTCTCTCTGTTAGAACTTCAACTGTGGTGTGTCTCTGGAGGAGAGAACAGCATAGAGTGAAGAGGAGAGAAGAGAGGAGAGAACAGCATAGAGTGAAAAGAGAAGTGAACAGCATAGAGGAGAAGAGAACAGCAGAGGGAAAAGAGGAGAAGAGGAGAGAACATCATAGAGTGAAGAGGAGAGAGAACAGCAGAGTGAAGAGGAGAGAGAACAGCATAGAGTGAAGTGGAGAAGAGAGAACAGCATAGAGTGAAAAGAGAAGCGAGAACAGCATAGAGTGAAAAGGAGAGGAGAGAACAGCATAGAGTGAAAAGATAAGAAGCGAGGAGATAAGAGCATAGAGTGAAGAGGAGAAGAGAGAACAGCATAGAGTGAAAAGATAATAAGCGAGGAGAGAAGAGCATAGAGTGAAAAAGGAGAGGAGAGAACAGCATAGAGTGAAAAGATAAGAAAAGCAAGGAGAGAAGAGCATAGAGTGAAGAGGAAAGAAAAGAAGAGAGAACAGCATAGAGTGAAAAAGATAATAAGCGAGGAGAGAAGAGCATAGAGTGAAGAGGAGAAGAGAGAACAGCATAGAGTGAAAAGATTAATAAGCGAGGAGAGAAAGCATAGAGTGAAAAGAGAGAAGAGAACAGCATAGAGTGAAAAGGAAAGAAAGAGAGAACAGTATAGAGTGAAAGAGGAAAAGAGAGAACAGCATAGAAGTGAAAAGATAAGAAGCGAGGAGAGAAGAGCATAGAGTGAAGCGGAAATAAGAGAGGAGAAGAACAGCATAGAGTGAAAAGAGGAGAAGAGAGAACAGCATAGAGTGAAGAGGAGAAGAGAGAACAGCATAGAGTGAAGAGGAGAAGAGAGAACAGCATAGAGTGAAGAGGAGGAGAGAGAACAGCATAGAGTGAAAAGATAAGAAGCGAGGAGAGAAGAGCATAGAGTGAAGAGGAGAAGAGAACAGCATAGAGTGAAAAGGAGAAGAGAGAACAGCATAGAGTGAAAAGGAGAAGAGAGAACAGCATAGAGTGAAAAGATAAGAAGCGAGGAGAGAAGAGCATAGAGTGAAGAGAAGAGAGAACAGCATAGAGTGAAAAGAGGAGAAGAGAGAACATCATAGAGTGAAGAGGAGGAGAGAGAACAGCATAGAGTGAAGAGAAGAGAGAACAGCATAGAGTGAAGAGCAGGAGAGAGAAGAGCATAGAGTGAAGAGGAGGAGAGAGAACAGCATAGAGTGAAGAGGAGAAGAGAGAACAGCAGAGTGAAAAGAGGAGAAGAGAGGAGAGAACAGCATAGAATGAAGAGGAGAGAGAACAGCATAGAATGAAGAGGAGAGAACAGCATAAAGTGAAGGGGAGAGAACAGCATAGAGTGAAGAGGAGAGAACAGCATAGAGTGAAGAACAGCATAGAATGAAAAGAGGAGAGACGAGAGGATGAAATTCCAGTGATAAACTCATCCCAGCTGTGTTCTGTCTGCCTCACAGATCATTCAGTCATTTACGAGTTTAATGTGATGATGAAGAATGTCTTTATACCATAACAACATTCACATGGCTGAGWGCGAGAGAAAGAGAGAAATAAAGAGAGAGATTCAGTCCTCACACAACCACTTCTGTCACATTAAGTCCCTGGAAGGTTCGATTTAATAGCCTGAGATGGTCTTAAAGGAGTTGTGGTATTGTCCATGACAAGAGGGTGGGGAAAGGGAGTGAGAAAGAAAGAAAAGAGGGCGAGTGATAGTCTCAGATCTTTGAAAGTCCCTCATTTTTAACAGCTCATGTCATATCAACTCATACCCCAAAATGTTATTGACTCATCCTTGTAGTTGTGGCCAAAGCATAAATTAGAGACAACCCACCCGGTTTGGAAATATTTTGACGACGTTTCCTAATATATAACATCCATCAGATTGTCTGTTTTCACAGTTCTCCTCTTTCTTTTTCCCTATTTCCTTCTCTCTCATTGGTTGAGTATTGTACTGATGTACTGTATCTGGTACTGTACCGTATATTGGGAACTTCAGAGGAATAGTACGAATGTTAGCCTTATTTGGACAAATTCATCTTCAGATGTGTTTGTCTGAGATCCGTTTGTGTGTGTTTTAAAGTGTGTGTGTGGGTCTGCGCCTCAGTACCAACATATTCATGTGTGACACACACACAGTTTCCTGTTATGACATGATAATGTAAATATGGGAACCCACTGATGCTCTGAGTAGCCTCTATTCAGTTCCTACTTGTCCGCTAGAGCAGTGGTTACTGTTGAAAGTTGTAATAGTAGAATGCACAAGATGCAATTTCTAAATTGGGTAGTGCATCATCACTTCCTCTTGTCATGTCAGTCATTACACACCTTAGAGCTATTTATAACTTGTCAGAAATGTCCAGATCAACTAGCCCATGTCAGCTAATGTCTTTTAGCCCATAGATAGTTGTCATTTTTTAGTCACTCAAACATCACATGAATACACATTAGACATGGCCAAATGTATAGAATTGCAAGAAAATTTGCTTTAAATCTGAAAAATTGTATTTGTACCTCATGACAAAATGTGGAGAATTGCAGGAAATAAGCTTTAAACCTGCAAAATTCATTGGGGTGTTCCCCAATGCTGGAAGGGGGGCTCCAAGTGAAACATTTTGGGAACCCCTGCACTGGAAGCCCCCATTAGTGTTGAAAAATCTGTCCATAGAGTAGGGTTAGAAGTCAACCAAGATCTAAGGTCAGTTTAGCATTTCCACCCCCTACTGCTTCAGGTTAGGATTGGTGAAGGGAACTGATCGTAGAACATGTGATACTCCTTTCCCTCTCAGCTGAGCACAACTGAAAGCATGTGAACCAATAACAGCACACCAATCAAAGCACTTTATTGCACCGTATAGTGTGACATTGAGCCAATGGAAGGCTCTTATGAAAGTGTCCTTTTGATCTTTTCATCATGTGTACAAAACAGTCACACACACCTGTACCGTACAAAATCAACACTATTTACACACAATATATACATACGAACACGCACACACCGTGCAGTCTCTCTCACCTCTAGTTTCTGGACCAGGTTTAACCCTACCCACCAGACTCGTTTCTCTCCAACACACAGTCAGGGGCTGATAATGCCATCAACATTCTCCAGTACAGAATAACAAGCAAATAAATACACGTCATGATATGCATGTTTTTCATACATGGCATCATATTATAGCTCTCTGAGACAAAAGTAGCTGATGAATTAAATAAGAATGAAATGTGTTGTGTTTATAATGATCAAACTCAAAAGCTGAATGTAAACAAAGCATAAGGAGCACTAAAATGTTTTTCACAGAAAAGTTATAACTGATAACATGCATATAAGATGCCATAAGTAATAGCTTATGACTAACATATATATAAAATAAAAAAACTAAACTGTGTCTCTTTGTTAGAACACTTCACTGTGGGTGTGTCTCTGTTAGAACACTTCACTGTGGGTGTGTCTCTGTTAGAACACTTCACTGTGGGTGTGTCTCTGTTAAAAGAGAAGAGATTGTGTATTTTCATCAAGGAAAACAAGATATGTTCAGAGATATTTTCTCTCTCTCTCCCTAACAACAACTACTAGTGGTCCAGTCAGTCTTCTGTCTATCGATACACAGTGTTCCTTAAGGTTTTACAGTGATTCCTGTCTATCGATACACAGTGTTCCCTTAAGGTTTTGTACAGTGACTTCCTGTCATCGATGACACAGTGTTCCCTTAAGGTTTTACAGTGATTCCTTGTCTTGATACACAGTGTTCCCTTAAGGTTTTGTACATGTGACTTCCTGTCTATCGATACAACAGTGTTCCCCTTAAGGTTTTGTACAGTGACTTCCTGTCTATCGATACACAGTGTTCCCTTAAGGTTTTTTGTACAGTGACTTCCTGTCTATCGATACACAGTGTTCCTTAAGGTTTTGTACAGTGACTTCCTGTCTATCGATACACAGTGTTCCCTTAAGGTTTTGTACAGTGACTTCCTGTCTATCGATACACAGGTTCCTTAAGGTTTTGTAAGTGACTTCCTGTCTAGGTGTAGGTTTAACCGGGGGTGCAGAAACAGCCATACCTCCACCACAGCACAACTAAAGGATCAGACACTGGCACCACACCATATGACCATGTGCAGATTCAAAAATACAGTACGTCTTGATTTAAAATGAACACCAGCGATATACACGCACATATCCATAACACGCATGCTAACACACACATACACACACATCCCCCTCACTCAGGTCCACCCCCCAGGATGGGCGTCTGGGTTACATGTTATAAGCCACGTAGATGGGGTCGAGCTGGTCCTGTAGGAAGCCGTCCCGGAGGTGCATGCGCTGCTTCTCCCCGCGAGAGTTGATGGGGATCACCCCGATGTCCGTTACTACGACGACCCCAACGATGAGGTAATGCTCCTCCAGCACCGCCTTGGTCACCATGGGAACCAGGTCCAGGCTTCCTGTTCCGAGCCTTCTAGTTCTATTACGACTACCAGCAGTTAGTCCAGGGAAACACGCACTGTGGCACACACACACACACACACTACACCACACACAGCACACACGCACACACACACACACACACACACACACACACACCACACACACACACACGACACAAACACAACACAACACA
>NC_036854.1:32147576-32155673 GCF_002910315.2 Salvelinus sp. IW2-2015 | reverse complement strand
GAAACTTCAGCTGGGGTGTGTTCTGTTTGAACAACTTCAACTGTGGGTGTTCCTCTCTTGTTGAGAATCACTTACTGTGGGGGTGTCTTGTTTATGAAGACTTCCACTGTGGTGTGTCTCTGTTAGGAACACTCACCTGTGTGTGTTCTTTGTTAAGAACGACACCTTGACTGTGGGTGTGTTTCTCTGTTAGAACACTTCAATGTGGGGTTGTGTCCTCTCTGTTAGAACACTTCAACTGTGGGTGTGTCTGTTAGAACACTTCACACTGTGGGATGTGGTCCTCTGTTAGAACACTTACACTGTGGGGTGTGTCCTGTTAACACACTTCCACTGTGGGTGTGTCTCTTGTTTAGAACACTTCACTGTGGGTGTGTCTCTGGTAAAACTTCACTGTGGGTGTGGTCTCTCTGTTAGTAACATTCGACTGTGGGTTGTCGTTAGAACACTTCAACGGTGGGGTGTGTCTCATTTGTTGAAACACAAAGATTCACTGTGGGTGGCTCTTGTGTAGAACACTTCAGCTGTGGGTGTGTCTCTGTTGAAGACACTGTACTGGTGGTTTGTGTCTCTGTTATGAGATACACTTCCACTTGTGGGTGTGTCTTACTTGTTAGGAACACTTCACTGTGGGTTGTGTCTTCGTTTAGATTCAATGTGGGTCGGTTAAGCACTGTCATAGTGTGGTGTGTGTCTCTGGTTAGAACACTTCTCACTGTGGGTGCTGTTACCTGGTTATTTAGAACACTTCACTGTGAATTGGTGTTGTGCTCTTGTTTAGAAACAACTTCACGTAAGGTGTGTCTGTCTGTACCTTTGTTAGAACACTCACTTGGGATGATGCCTCGTTAGAACCTCGTGTGTTGCCTCTGTTAGAACACTGTCCCACGATGGTGATTGTGTCTCTTGTTAGTAACACTTCACTGCTGGTGCTTTGTCTCTCTTAGAACACTTACTGTGGGTGTGGTTGTCTAGTTAGAACAACTTCACTGTGGGTGTCGTTCTTTGTTAGAGAAACTTCCACTTGGGGTCCTTAGCTAGACCGCCTGGTGTGTGCTATCTGTTAGAAACACTCATACTGTGGGTGTGTCTCTTTGTTAGAACACGTTCACGTGTGGTGTGTCCATGTTAGCGAACACTTCCACTGTGGGGTGTGTCTCTGTTAAACACTTCACTGTGGGTTGTGTCGCTCTGTTGAGAACACTTCACTGTGGTGTTCTCTTGTTAGAAACTCCACTGTGGGTGTGCTCTATGTTAGAACACTTCACTGTGGGTGTGTCTCTGTTAGAACACTTCACTGTGGGTGTGTCTCTGTTAGAACCTTCACTGTGGGTGTGTCTCTGTTAGAACACTTCACTGTGGGTGTGTCTCTTTGTTAGAACACTTCACTGTGGGCTGTGTCTCAAATACCACCTCAGTTCCCTACATGGAGTCCTACTTTTACTAAGTCGTGTTACTATAAAGGAAACAGGGGGCCATTCAGAAAGCATTGTGTCTCTGGTCCAGAGCTCATTTTACAACTCCTTGCAACTACATTTTTCCCTCTGCTACTTACTGGGGCTCTCTGCTTAGCAGAATCACATATACCATAATCATATGCGTACAATGTTTAAACAATGTGGGATAGAAACAATGGTTTACTTCTAACCGGATTCACTTGGCATTTAGGAGTCAATGGGTTTTAGGAAAAGAATCGAGAATGTGATTCTGATAAAGAGGATTGCTGCATTGCGCTCACCACACACACACACTACACGCGCACACAATGTACACAGGGTGTGGGTGGAGAGAGCTGTTATAACAGGGCTAGTCCTCAGTGTGTTTTAGTTATCTCTCCATATGAGATTAGTTTATATACAATAGTTTATTATTATACACTAATCTGAACCCCCTGTCTTCTTGCTGCCGACAATACACATAATCTTTAAAAATGTACACACACACACGTAATTTACATCTATAGTGATTATACCTTAATTAAGAATTGAAATAGAAACAGCTATTTTAGGCGTGTATAGCGACGTACCACTCCATGATGTTCTTGTGCGTCCTGATGACGGAGGTCTCTATGTCTATAGGATGGTACCTCATCCCCCTCAGCTCCATGGCCTCCTCCAACGCGCCCACAACATACAGAGCATCATGTCTCTCTGGGGAGGAAACAGAGAGAAAGGGTGAGTGTGTGTGTTAGTGTGTGTGTGTGTGTATGTTTGTGTGTGTGTGTATACCTCCGCTGGCATCGGTGAGTTCAGTACGTCGTAAGAAGCCCAGGTATCCGGTGCGAGCCCAGATGGTGGACGTGTCTCCGAAGCTGAGTCTGGAGGTGAAGTGATCAGACTGGAGGACCTCCTCTCCATAACCACTGTAATATCCACTGCCATTATGGGCACTGTGCACCCAGATCTAGAGAGGGGGAGAGACAGAGAATTGCATTTAAATCATCTTTATTGGGGCAACATAAAATCATGAAACAAGTTCATTAAATCAATTAGTGTGTATGTGTGTGTGCTGACCTCTCCTAGGTGGGAGTCTCCCAGGGGTCCCTTGGTCTCTGGGTTGGCGATGATGATGCGGACGCCAGGTAAGATCTGAAACAGTCACCATGGTTACGCTACAATGCTTCCATCTCCAGGTCCACATACGGCATATACTGTAGCATATGAGGCATTCTGGTCAATGTGTAGAGAGCTGCAGCCGAACCCCCCAGTGAACCACAGTCAGGAGAGAAGCTGAGTCTAAGGACTCTACAGTTATGAWGTGTTATGATTGTAAATGTTCAAACATGGCTCAGGACCCACCTTTCCTGACTCCATGAGAGGGAGACTGTGAGGAGAACCTCTCTCCACCAACCGCACCCTGAGAGAAACAAAAAACACTGTTATACAAGTTGATTGGATGATTGATCTGATTGGTTGTTTTTGTGATTGACCGGCAAACTTACCTATCATGCCGCAGAGCTCTCATGTCCACGTACACTGTAGTGGGATCCGGCCCAGAGGTGCCCTGTAACCAATCACAGCACAGAGTGACCATGTTATCACACAAAAAAACATGTACAGTACATAAACGCACGCACGCACGCACGCACGCACACCTACCTGTAGACAGATAGCCAGGTTGACCCTACAGCCGAATGCTGTGCTGACAGATCGGGGGTGCAGGCCCAGGTCTTTAAACAGCTTGGAGAAGGAGTGTGTTAGAGACATCCTGGGTCTCTCCTCTGCTACCACAACACACGCCCTCACACGGGACAGGTCCAGGCCCCGTGCCTGGAGAGGAAGAGGAGGGGGGGAGAGAGAGTGGGGTGAAGAGGAGGAGAGAGTGGGGTGAAGAGGAGGAGAGAGTGGGGATGGGGTGAAGAGGAAGGAGAGAATGGAGGTGAAGAGGAGGTGTGAGGGGTGAAGAGGAGGAGAGAGTGGGGTGAAGGGAGGGAGGGATGGGGTGAAGAGAGAGGGGGAAGAGAAGTGAGGGGAGGGTGTAAATTTTAATACACAACATTTCAATCGTTACCTCCCTCTCATCCTACTGATGGCTATATAAAGCTGTTGTTGTTCCTGGATCTGTTCTCTATGTGTTTCTCTCAGTGAGTCAGCTCCTAGTTTCCATGGCAATTTCCATTGGTGAAAGTTATCTCTTAAAATAAACTCAGTCTGTCGATCAGCGACCAATCAGACAACACCTCAGGCCACAAACACACTGTTAACTGAGTCAATTCAAAGAGCACTTGATTTAGTTCTCTCTGCGTATTTAGTTCTCTCTGCGTGTGAAATGTGTTTGTGTGTGTGTGTTTGTGTACCTTCAGTGCCTCTGTCTGCAGGCCCAGTCCTTTAGTGCAGAGCTCCATGACGCTGTAGGAACAGAAGGTGTCTCTGACTCGGAGCTGGCTGACAGCGAGCAGCCACGGGCTGGGTTAGACTCCAACTCTACTGGAGGATCAGGATCGACTGGTGGCCACTGTACCACTGGAGAGGTAGAGGTTAGAACGGGAGTCAATTGTTGGACATTGAAACAGTTGTTTAACAGGTGTGTGTGTGTGTGTGTGTGTGTGTGTGTGTGTGTGTGTGTGTGTGTGTGTGGTGTGTGTGTGTGTGTGTACCTGCAGAGACACCAGGGACGAAGCCCAGGCACAAGTAGGGGTCAAGACAGATGGCTACCTCTCTGGAGGGATACAGTTCACACTGCAGCTTCACCGATCGACAGAACGCTCCACCGCATTATGGGACATCTACACACACACACACACACACACACACACACACACACACACACACACACACACACAACACACACACACACACACACACACACACACACACACACACACACACACACACACAGCAAACATGTCAGACACTAGGCATAGCAAGGATAGAGGTCATGGATGGAGGTCAGAGGTTAGGGGTTAATGTTACCTGTACTCCAGCCAGCATGCCAGTAGTGGACACACTGAAGTCCAGGTAGGCCAGGGCATCAGGTTACAGGGCTTATATAGTGCTGGAGGCTTCTTCTTTGGCAGGTCATCTGAAAACACAGAATAATATTCAGTTATACACCAGTACAAACAACCAGCTAACAGCCTGACAGATACACTGCATGTGGTCAGAGCTGACCTGTGTCCAGGACGGGAGGCCAGTTCCTGATGTCCACTGTGGCAACCGCCTCCTTCGACCGCAGCAGCTTACAGATGACCGCTGTGGTCATCACACAGGCCGAACGACTGACCTAGAAGGACAGAGAGATGAAGAAGGGACAGAGAGATGATGAAGGCGAGAGATGATGAAGGGACAGAGAGATGATGAAGGGACAGAGAGATGAAGAAGGGACAGAGAGATGATGAAGGGACAGAGAGATGAAGAAGGGACAGAGAGATGATGAAGGGACAGAGAGATGAAGAAGGGATAGAGATGAAGAAGGGACAGAGAGATGATGAAGGGACAGAGAGATGATGAAGGGACAGAGAGATGATAAGGAGGAGAGATGAGAGGGACAGAGAGATGAAGAAGGGACAGAGAGATGATGAGGGACAGAGAGATGATGAAGGGACAGAGAGATGATGAAGGGACAGAGAGATGATGAAGGGACAGAAGAGATAAGAAGGACAGAGAGATGATGAAGGGACAGAGAGATGATGAATGATGAAGGGACAGAGAGAATGATGAAGGGACAGAGAGATAGAATGCTACTACATCTTTATCCCCCTCTCTACCAGTTGACCGGGCAGTATTGACCCTAGTTGACCTCAGTGTTTGACCTCTCCCTCTACGATCATCTTGACTGTGGGCAGTGTGGTTGAGATGTTCTGTGGGTGGGGCGGTCTGACCGTGATAGGAACACAGCCAGCGTAAAGGCAACCGTAGAACGCTGCGATCAAATCAATACCTGCAACACACAAAGGAGTGAGGAGTGTATTTAGGGGTACATGCTAACTGAGTGTGTGTGTGTGGGGGTACATGCTAACTGAGTGTGTACGTGTGTATGTGGGGGTACAGGCTAACTGAGTGTGTACGTGTGTATGTGGGGTACAGGCTAACTGAGTGTGTACGTGTGTATGTGGGGTACAGGCTACTGAGTGTGTGTTTGTGGGGGTACATGCTAACTGAGTGTGTGTGTGTGTGTGTTGGGGTACATGCTAACTGAGTGTGTGTTTGTGGGGTACATGCTAACTGAGTGTGTGTGTGTGTGTGGGGGTACATGCTAACTGAGTGTGTGCGTGTGTGTGGGGGTACATGCTAACTGAGTGTGTGTTTGTGGGGTACATGCTAAGTGAGTGTGTACGTGTGTATGTGGGGGTACAGGCTAACTGAGTGTGTGCGTGTGTGTGGGGGTACATGCTAACTGAGTGTGTGTGTGGGGGTACATGCTAAGTGAGTGTGTGTGTTACCTGGTGGGTAGACCAGTGCTATGTGGTCTCCTCCTGTAGTCCTCTCTCTCCAGCAGCAAAGCAGCAACTCTCTCCGCCCTCTTATGGAGCTGAAGACAGGTCAGAGAACTAGACACTAGCCCCTAGAGGGAGAGAGAGATAGAGAGAGCAATCATAACAGAATCCTTTAAAAAATCATAGTATGCGTGTGTGTGTGTGTGTGTGTGTGTGTGTGTGTGTGTGTGTGTGTGTGTGTGTGTGTGTGTGTGTGTGTGTGTGTGTGTGTGTGTGTGTGTGTGTGTGTATGTGTGTGTGTGTGTTTACCCGGGAGCTGAGCAGTGTGTAGAGGATGTGGTCAGGCGTCGTCTGAGATCTCCACTGCAGCACCTCTGACAGGAACAGGAACTACAGGACACACGACAGGATATGATATCACAGACACCAACATAATAATAATCCATCTCAAGCCATAATTTCTGTGGCAATGGAATGACGTGTTACCTGGTCGTTGTCATCAGTCTGTCCAGGTCTCTGCCGCTGGCCATAGCGATCCTCTTCCCAGACACCAGATTTCCCCACCATCCAGAGGCAGGACCAATCTCTACAACACACACATACACACAGACACAAACAAGGTAAAGACGTGTCCAAAACGTTAAGAATATAATAGCTAACAGTGTTCTTCAGGTTTCAGACAAGTGTGCTTATCATTGTTCACTAAATCAGCTCCGCTAAACACACCACTCTCTTCTGTCTCTCTCTAGTCCGTCTCTAGGTCCCTCTCACTCTCTCTGTCTCTGTCTAGCTCCGTCTCTAGGTCCCTCTCACCTCTCTCTGTCTCTCTCTAGGCTCGGTCTCTAGGGTCCCTCTCACTCTCTCTGTCTCTCTCTAGCTCCGTCTCTAGGTCCCTCTCACTCTCTCTGTCTCTCTCTAGCTCCGTCTCTCAGGTCCCTCTCACTCTCTCTGTCTCTCTCTAGCTCCGTCTCTAGGTCCTCTCACTCTCTCTGTCTCTCTCTAGCTCTGTCTCTAGGGTCCCTCTCACTCTCTCTGTCCTCTCTCTCAGGCTCGTGGTCTCTAGGTCCCTCTCCTACTCTCTCTGTCTCTCTCTAGCTCCGTCTTGTCCTCTCAGTTCGCTCCCTCTCACTCTCTCTGTCTCTCTCTAGCTTCCTGTCTCTAGGTCCTCTCACTCTCTCTGTCTCTCTCTAGCCTCCGTCTCTAGGTCCTCTCACTCTCCTCTCTGTCTCTCTCTACTTGTGCTCTAGGTCCTCTCACTCTCTCTGTCTCTCTCTAGCTCCGTCTCTAGGTCCTCTCACTCTTCTCCTGTCTCTCTCTAGCTCCGTCTCTAGGTCCCTCTCACTCTCTCTGTCTCTCTCTAGCTCGTCTCTAGGTCCCTCTCATCTCTCTGTCTCTCTCTAGCTCCGTCTCTAAGGTCCCTCTCACTCTCTCTGTCTCTCTCTACGCTCTCTGTCTCTAGGTCCCTCTCACTCTCTCTGTCTCTCGTCTAGCTCTGTCTCTAGTCCTCTCTATCTCATCTCTCTCTGCTCTCTCTAGGTCCCTCTCACTCTCTCGTCTCTCGCTCCTCTCTCCAATAGCTCCTCTCTCTTAGTCGCTCTCTCACTCTCTCTGTCTCTCTCTAGCTTCGTCTCTAGGTTCCTCTCACTCTTCTGTCTCTCTCTAGCTCCGTCTCTAGGTCCTCCTCTACTGCTCTCTGCTCTCTCTATGCTCCGTCTCTAGATCCCTCTCACTCTCTCCTTCTCTCTCTAGCTCCGTCTCTAGGTCCTCTCATCTCTCTGTCTCTCTCTAGCTCGTCTCTAGGTCCTCTCCTCTCTCTCTCTCTCTCTCTCCTCTCTGTGTCTCTGTCTCTCTCACTCTCTCACTCACTCACTCACATCACTCACTCACTCACTCACTCACTCACTCACTCACTCACTCATCACTCACTCACTCACTCACTCACTCTCAACTCTGTCTCTAGGTCTCTCTCTTTCTGTCCTCTCTCTCTCACTGTGTCTCTCTCTCTCTTTTTCTCTGTCTGTCTCACCTGGTTGTTTCTGTCGTGGTTTGGGCAGGTGGTAACACAGGTGTGAGGACACATGAGCACACGTTACAGGGGTGCAGCCCCCCCTCCAGGTAGAGCTGTTTGGTCTCAGACAGGTGTATACCCCCAGGGGGTCTTAGGGAGGGTGTTGGCTGGAACTAACCCAGGAGAACACACCAGCGTAAACCACCAATGGATA
>NC_036854.1:32047951-32142983 GCF_002910315.2 Salvelinus sp. IW2-2015 | reverse complement strand
CACACACACGCACACACGTCTCCTTACCTCAAAGGTGTTCTTGGTCATGCCTGTCAATCCATAGTAAGAGGTTCCCGTCGCGACAGAACACACACACAGCTCCCCGATCTCATCTGTCTTACACAGGAGAGGCACACCCTCTGGCTTCACCACACACACTACGGCTGGGGACAGAACACACACATTAAACCTCACATTCACCCCTCACAAAACTGGAGCTGAAGAAGAGAGGAGGCTTAACACACACACACAGGTATGTACATGTACACGCACACACACAAACACAGACCCCTACCTCCAGGCATAACAGTGCCCACATCCTGCACAGTAAGGACTGACAATCGTTCCTCGGTGTCGACGCGGACCACACTGTAACTCAGACCCTGCATGAAACACACACACACAAACACAGACCCCTACCTCCAGGCATAACAGTGCCCACATCCTGCACAGTAAGGACTGACAATCGTTCCTCGGTGTCGACGCGGACCACACTGTAACTCAGACCCTGCATGGAGAGAACCCCTCGGCCTGGGGGCTGGCTACTGTCCTCCACTGGCCTGGATCAGAGAGAAACAGGGAGAGAAAGGAAGAGCTATATCACACTATAACACATCTAAGCTAGTGCCCCCTCAGCCACTTCACCTAGTGAGAATACTTTTCCATACCAACAAAATCTAAATGTTTAGTCTGTTACTCTAGGATAGACCAAGTGAGAATGCTGCTGATTATGATGATGTGTGTGCACCTCCTGATGGCAACGGTCAGGGCTTCAGGAGAGCTGGCACAGGGACAGATGACCTCTGACCTCAAGCCTTTACTCTGGAACACGTTGAGGAARGCATCACAGGACGAAATAGACCCTGGAGGACGAGAGGAAAGAGGGATAAAGGAGGACAGGAGCGGAGAGGAGGGGAGGGCAAGATAGATTGAGGTGGGAAGTAGAGTGATAGTTACAGGGGTTAGATCCGTCGGCGACCAGCAGCATACGGAGGGAACTCAGGCTGATGTCCTTCTGCTCTCTGTGGGCCACCAGAGCCCAGTGCATGTCCCTGGACTTTACACATGCTACCTTGGCTGGAGAGGGACACACACAGTGTTGACATCAGTTCTAACACAAAGTTGGCATCAAATACTGACTGAATGATTGACATATGACTTGATGAGAATATCTTATAGATTGACAGATGAATTGATTATAGAGTGGTTGATTGACAGGTTGGTGTGTCTGACCTTTGAAGTGGTAGACCTTCTGTATCCAGGACAACGGGTTGACCTTCATCAGAGAGTAGGGAACGCTGATCACATGCATCATGTTCATCACACTCTGGAGATGGGAGACACACATAACCTTCAACCTCTAACCCTTAACATCCTTATCATACTTTCCCTGCACCTGACCTCTAGTAGCTGGTCTTACCGTGAGGATGCCGTGCCACAGTCCCACATCCTTCTTAAAGTCTAGAACATTCACTATGGTCTCCGCTGCAGAGAGGAGAGGTAGAGGGGGTAGAAGAGAGGAGTGAGAGATTACCTGGCAGAGGGTGTGTCTGTGGGAGCGCACATGTGTGTGTGTGTGTGTGTGTGAGTGAGTGAGTGAGTGAGTGAGTGAGTGAGTGAGTGTGAGAGAGAGAGAGAGACTGTCTGTTTGACTTAAAGTGAGTGTCTTACCTTCTGTGTAGCCACACGACTGTGTGAGGGATTGGCAGTGAGTCAGCAGAGCGATCCTCATCACCGTCACGCCCAGGACACTCCCATCCTTACACGTTTTATACTGAGAGAGAGATAGAGAGAGAGAGAGAGAGAGAGAATGCAAGTGAAAATGTCTATGTGTAGAGTAACAAATAAATACTTTTTTTTTTTAAACATAGCTTTTTCTAAAGAAATGTGTATTGAGTTGCATTAGAAGTTCTCCTTGTAACAGTAATGAATGTGCATTACCTCTATATATGCTGTGTCGCTGTTTGCATCTTTGATGTGAGGGAACCAATCTCTAGGAGGTTTGGAGAGATGCTTCGACTCAGTCACGAACCACAGCAGCTTAGGCCACCCTAGAGAGACAGAGTGACAATCATTAGGGTGCCTTCATACACTGTCAAGGGACTTGATTACTTTAACCTTTTTTTTTGAATATAGTATGTATAAACACATGCACACACATACACTTACCTCTGAACTGTGGTATCTCTCCTGTAGCGCTCTTGGGCAAGCCTTTATGGCAGGCATCACTGGTCAGCGCCACGGTAACCCCACAGCTTCCTAATAAGAACCCGATCTGCTGGCTGCCAGCATCCTATTGGACAAGATAGACACMTTTAAGTCCAAGACAAAAAAATTCTATACATATATTTGATTGAATATGCTTCTTGCTTATACAACAAAAGATACATTAATTCAATGAAARAAGGTGTTCCCCAGGGCTCAGTGCTCTGACCCCTGATTTATGTATCCACTAGATGTACTGTACCTTGCGTGTGAGGGGCACCTCTATGGGTACAGGGACCACCTCAGCCAGCAGGCAGCCGTAGAAGGCCACCATGAAGGCCACCGGGTCATTGTTAGGAAACACCAGCGCCACCTAGCGGATCGGACGAATACAGACAATGGGAAAATATTACAATCCGTCTTGACCTTAATCCTTCTGAAAATAACATTACAAAAAAAACTATATTTTTACTAGTTATTTCATTCAAGGGATGGATATTCTACATGTACTCACCCTGTCCCCCGGTCGCAACATGGGCTCCTGCTTGCTGCCCAGCTTGTGGAGGATGTTATAGGCCAGCTTGATACTCCGAGACCACAGCTTCCCTGTGGACACAACACAAGGCTGAGTAAGTGTGTGTGTGTGTGTGTGTGTGTGTGCGTACGTACGTGCGTGTGTGTGTGTGGGTGTGTGTGTGTGGTTACCGTATGTGAGTACATATAGAGGTTTGCCAGTGGTGTCCAGACTGGTGAGACAGGGGGCTTTAGGGCTGATGGTGCCCCAGCGTTGGAGAGCTGCCTCCAGGGAGGGGGGCCAGTTAGTCACCACCCCCAGGGCTTCTCCGCTTACTGCCAACATTTCTGCCCCCTCCGGACGCGGCTGTTTAGGATCAGGCTGCTGGACTACAAAGAGTGAAAGAGAGACAGCCTTTATTGTGAAACATGCAAATAAGACCATTAAACACACTACAGATTACTGTAGAAACGTTCACTAAATATAGAGACTAAGAAAATAGCTAGACAGCTAGATTTAAAGCTTAGTTCATTTATTTATAGATTTATTGGTTGATAGCTCCTACCTTCTAGAAGTTCTTCAAAGTCATCAACAAAGAACTCTCTTAGCGGAGGTCTACGAGGCATTTTCAGAGTGTTCACTAGCTGCTGGATCTTAGCAGACACACGACTGCTGACCGGGACACCGTCTCCAGTCTCCATGCGTTCGGCATTGCCGTATTTCTGAGTGTTTCGGGCYATGGTTCCTATGTGGCGCTCTGAGTGGGGGCGGGAGTGGGAGGAGTCAGACGAATAGCCAGTCACATCAGGAGGAGCAGAGTGATTCTCTACACACACAGAGAGAGAGATGGAGCGAGAGAGACAGAAAGAGACAGAGAGACAAATAGAGAAAGCAAGAGTCAGAAAAAGAGGAGAGCGACAGAGAGAGAGAGAAAAAGAGAGAGAGACAGAAAGAGATGGAGAGAGAGACAGAGACAAAGAGAGAGAGACAGAAAGAGATGGAGAGGAGAAAGACAGAGACAAAGAGAGAGAGACAGAAAGAGAAACAGAAAGAGATGGASAGGAGAGAGAGACAGAGACAAAGAGAGAGAGACAGAAAGAGACGGAGAGAGGAGAGAGAGACAGAGACAAAGAGAGAGAGACAGAAAGTGAAACAGAAAGAGATGGAGAGGAGAGAGACAAAGAGACAAAGAGAGAGAGACAGAAAGAGAGAGWCAGAAAGAGAGAGGGAGAGTTAAAGCAGTGGTGGGGCACATGTATAAAAAAGGTATGTGTGTGTGCGTACTGACCATCAGACTCCAGCGGTGGAGGCCACAGCATATCAGAGCCGAACTCACAGGATCTTCTGAGAGAGCCTCCGTTCTCCGCCATGCCCAGAGCGGCCTTACGCTTCAGAGACAGGTGCCCTATACCTGCAGACACACACATAAAGATTAGACATAAACACACACATCCTGTACACACACATACACACAGTGAAGTTGTACTCACCGTGGTGTGTTTGTGAGTGGTGAGCTGACACGTGGTGTGACTGGGTCAGGTGTGTGTGTGTGAGGTGGGCGTGTGCCAGGTGTGGGTGTGAGAGGTGTGTGTGTGCGAGCGAGTCGGCCAGTCGTCCTGCGTTGCCACTTCCTCCGCTCTGAGTGGACGAGGACGACGAGGAGGTGGAGCCTAGGTGGGCTGGACCTAAGTGGGCAGGGCGAGTCATCCAGTGTTCCATTCCGGGCATGTCATTGCCTGGCCCCGCCTCTTCCTCTGAGCCCGACGACGAGTCTGAGCACAGTGGGGACAGGCCTAGTGAGGGTCAGTAACCTTCATCCAACTTTCATACAATATAACTACAACCCATAGCTAACTAAAACACAACCTAACCCCAACCCTATGACACAGTGGAGACCGGCCTAGCGACGGTCAGTAACCTTCATCCAACTTTACTACAGCATAACACTAACATAATCATAACCTGTGCTTGACTTGGACTAAAATAGGAGCCGGTACTCATTTAGATTTATTATATTTAGGTGCAGGAAATCTGCAATAGTTGGGAGCTAATAATATTCTATACGGGGTGCAGGAACTCAAGCGGTAGAAAATGTGAGATGCAGTTACTCAGTTCAGGGGAGCTCCTGCCCAAGTCAAGCACTGAACATAACCTGATAAGTGTATGTGTGTGTGTGTCTCACCTGGGGGTGTGTACGCATCCATGGATGTCTGTACCACCAGTGATCGTCGTTTGGAGGGCATAGGTACTGCCACGTTGCTCTCCACATGTCTGGCTAACACTGCCTGCACCGCCTCACTGTGATCTAAGGCGGGTGATATGTGTTGGAGAGTCGATGGCAGAATTATGTTAGTCCAATTTAATCAAAATCTAGATCTATATTATATGTTTATAGTGAAAGGACTGACTAAAGGCGTGTTATCGACAACAGTTTGAATAACTCTGGTCTAAAGTCAGGTTAATCTGTAGTAAAGGTGTGTGTGTGTTTACCTGAACGGTAGCGTTCATTCACGTGTTCCAGAAGAGCGCCGTCTGTGGAAGCGAGCGGCAGATGGGGGGCAAATGGGGGGCGGTGAGACATACCTCAATACCTGCACACACACACACAACACACACACACACACACCCACCACACACACCCACACACACACACACACACACACACAACCCACACACACCACACACAACCACACACACACACACCCACACACACACACACACACACACACACACAGGGAAAGTCAGACAGAAAAAGAATGAGCGAGTCAAAAAGATACAGTCAAAGTCACAGACGGAGAGAGACATAAAAATCCCCCAACATTCTCAGTGTGGAAGTAGCTTTCAGCATATTCAATATGCTGCTACATTCAGCGCATTGGAGTAATACAAAGTCTTGTGTGACCCAGAGGAGAGAGAGAGTGGGAGAGAGAGAGAGTGGGAGAGAGAGAGAGTGGGAGAGGAGAGAGGAGTGGGAGAGAGAGAGAAGAGAGAGAGAGAGAGAGAGAGAGAGAGACGAGAGAGAGAGAGGGGTTAAACGAGGAGGGTCAAACCCAGTGGGACTAGAATAGATGTTGCTGCATACTGGTTTCTACTAGAGGACAGAGACTGTGTATTTATGTACCTCCAGGATGAGGAAATAGGCCCTGATCAGCTTAGCGCTTTCTTCTCATAACCCTTCTGTGTGATGTCACCTGGCAGAGAGAGAGGGGGAGAGAAAGAGGTTGTTTTGAGTGAGAGTATCAGTTAACCCAGTTTTTTGACAAGGCCTCAGAACCCACCCCTTTAGTGTGTGTGAGAGAACATTCTATTTTTTAGAGTGAATGACAAGTGAATGAGAGCGAGAGCATGTGTTTCACAATCTGACCGGATGGAGAGTGGCCAGAACATCTGGGTCCAATCTGCTCATTCTGTTCCTTGCTATGATATTCAGGCATGTGTGTGTGTGTGTGTGTGTGTGTGAGGCTTTTCCGCAGATCAGATACAGCATTCCTGTTTCTGCATCCACACACACACACAACAACACCACACACACCCACACACACACACACACAACACACAACACACACAACACACACACACACAACACACACCACACACACACACACACACACACACACACACACACACAAAATCTGGTTTTTACTAGATTACTTGTAGTTTTTCATGTTGTCTGTCTGTAATTTTTGTAATGACTTGGTGCTGCCTATCTTGGCCAGGACGCTCTTGAAAAAGAGATTTTAAATCTCAATGAGCCCTTCCTGGTTAAATAAAGGTTAAATAAAAAATATTTTAAAAAGGGAGACACCATCTTCCAATCTTATCGCAGCCGAGCAGGGAGGGAGTTGCCTAGCAACCGTTCTCCTGGAGAAGGCCTGGTGGCCATCTTGGATTTCCAGATGTGAAAACTGGGCTAATGATCCCTGCATGAGTGTGAGAGAGAACACCACACTGAATTATCAGAGTTCATAACAACCCTATGCCCGTTATCTCTCTCTCCTATTCTCTCGTTCTTCAAATTATCTTTTTCTCTTGGTCTCTCACAGTTTCATACTATTCATGGTTTGCACATTTCGTCTTAATATAGTTTTGAACATTCGTTTGGATGTTTTGGACTCTCAAAAGTGCATTACTGTGGCTTGGACATTTCAAAAGGAGGCAAATAATTTGTAGGAAAACCTTGTGTCATGATTCTGATGTCGCCAGATTGACTTTTGATGGAGTATAACGTCAGCTAGCGAGTTAAGAATTTTAGCTAGCTAACATTAGCATTGCTAGCTATTTTTGACCAACTTTGCTAGCTAATGACAACATTTCCATCTGTTTAAAGTAAATTTGATGACATGATAATGATGGAAAAGTTGTTTCCTACAAAATATCTGCCTACTTTAGCAATGTCATCGTATTTCCAAGACACTATAGGGTAATTTAGAAGAAACAGCCGTTAGCCTCCGTCCAGAATTATTGGGCTTATCATTACTTTTTGGCACCGGCATCGCCGGCAGAGGGAGGCTTGAGAACATTCATAACAATGGCATGACACGCCCGAGTGACGGAGGTGCAACCTATGAATACAGCTGAGAGGGAATCTATAGTCCATGTCACAACCACTAAAGCAATGTCTCATTTTCCTATTTAGAAAATGTGTAATAAAACTGAAAATTATATTTTCCTTCAAGTGGCTGAAAATTGCTAACCAACATAGAACCTTTGGAAAGTGTGTGTTTTTGTGTGTCTCACATTGATCTTCAGAATCACATCTATACCCAGCTGTGATTGGTTACAGTCTAAGCAGCATTCCTTCCCTATTGGTCATTGTGAACAAATTAAAATCACACAGATAGACAGTGGGAGAGAGATGCCATGCCAATCACTCTTGTGGTACCCCCCCCCCCCCCCCCCTCTTTCACTCTGTTCTCCTTTTATCTTTGTATCCATTACAATCTCCTTTCATGTGATCTCTCTCTCTCTCACACACGCACGCACACACGACGCACGCACGCACCACGCACGCACACACACCACACACAAAAACACACACACAAAAAAACCCACACACACAACAAAACACACACACACACACACACACCCACACACACACACACACACACACCACACACACAACCACACACACACACACACACACACACACACACACACACACACACACACACAACATGGGGACATTGTGCCTTCAGGCTGAAACTCGTGTCCCAGAATCCTCAGTGTCTATACACAAACGTGTCCAGAGCTGGGCCAGAGGGCTCACACACACGGAATGGTCACTCGATGGGCCAGAGAAATAAAGAGAGGAAGGTGGGAGAATAATATGCTGTGTAGCACAATAATTTTTGGCTCCTTCTCCGTGGCCGACGTGACTAAGACATTTAAGTGTGTTAATCCTCGCAAGGCTGCCGGCCCAGACGGCATCCCTAGCCGCATCCTCAGAGCATGCGCAGACCAGCTGGCTGGTGTTTTTACGGACATATTCAATCTCTCCCTATCTCACTCTGCTGTCCCCACATGCTTCAATATGGCCACCATTGTTCCTGTACCCAAGAAAGCAAAGGTAACTGAACTAAATGACTATCGCCCCGTAGCACTCACCTCTGTCATCATGAAGTGCTTTGAGAGGCTAGTTAAGGATCATATAAACTCTACCCTACCTGACACCCTAGACCCACTCCAATTTGCTTACCGCCCCAATAGATGCACAGACGATGCAATCGCCATCGCACTGCACACTGCCCTATCCCATCTGGACAAGAGGAACACCTATGTAAGAATGCAGTTCATTGACTATAGCTCAGCATTCAACACCATAGTACCCTCCAAGCTCATCATTAAGCTCGAGGCCCTGGGTCTGAACCCCGCCCTGTGCAACTGGGTCCTGGACTTCCTGACGGGCTGCCTCAGGTGGTGAAGGTGGGAAACAACACCTCCACTTCGCTGATCCTTAACACAGGGGCCACACAAGGATGTGTGCTCAGCCCCCTTCTGTACCTCCTGTTCACCCATGACTGCGTGTCTACGCACGCCTCCAACTCAATCATCATGTTTGCACTGCAGTAGTAGGCCTGATTACCAACAATGACAAGACAGCATACAGGGAGGAGGTGAGGGCCTTAGGAGAGTGGTGCCAGGAAAATAACCTCTCACTCAACGTCAACAAAATAAAGGAGCTGATCGTGGACTTCAGGAAACAGCATAGGGAGCACATCCCTATCCACATCGATGGGACCACAGTGGAGAAGGTGAAATGTTCCACGGCATACACATCACTGACGATCTGAAATGGTCCAGATAGCGTGGTGAAGAAGGCACAACTGCGCCTCTTCAACCTCATGATGCTGAAAAAAACTGTCTTGGCKCCTAAAACCCTCACAAACTTTTACAGATGCATAATTGAGAGCATCCTGTCGGGCTGTATCACCGCCTGGTACGGCAACTGCACCGCCTGCAACCGCAGGGCTCTCCAGAGGGTGGTGCGGTCTGCACAACGCATCACAGGGGGCAAACTACCTGCCCTTCAGGACACCTACAGCACCCAATGTCACAGGAAGGCCAAAAAGATCAAGGACATCCATCACCCGAGCCTTGGCCTGTTCACCCCACTATCATCCAGAAAGCGAGGTATGTACATGTGCATCATAGCTGGGACCGAGACTGCAAGGCCATCAGACTGTTAAATAGCCATCACTAGCCGGCTTCCACCCAGTTGCGCAACCCTGCACCTTAGAGGCTGCTGCCCTATATACATAGACTTGGAATCACTGGCCACTTTAATAATGGAACAGTAGACACTTTAATAATGTTTAAACATTGTTTACATACTGCTTTACTCATCTATGTACACTACCGGTCAAAAGTTTTTACAACACCTACTCATTCAAGGGTTTTTCTTTATTTGTACTATTTTCTACATTGTAGAATAATAGTGAAGACATCAAAACTATGAAATAACACATATGTAATCATGTAGTAACCATAAAAGTGTTAAATCAAAGTGTATTTTATATTTGAGATTCTTCAAAGTAGCCACCCTTTGCCTTGATGACAGCTTTGCACACTCTTGGCATTCTCTCTACTAGCTTCAGTAGAATATAATACAGTATATACACTACCGGTCAAACTTTTGTTATTTACTTACTTACTGTATTATATTCTACTGTATATAGTCAACGCCACACCGACATTGCTCAATCTAATATTGATATATTTCTTAATTCCATTATTTTACTTTTAGATGTGTGTATTGTTGTGAATTGTTAGATACTACTGCACTGTTGGAGCTAGGAACACAAGCATTTCACTACACCCGCAATAACATCTGCATGTGACAACAAAATGTAATTTGATTTGACAAGAGAGCAGCTTGCCAAAGGAGCTGGATAAAAACAGAACCCCTATAGAAAAAGGCACTGTCCGCTCACTCTTGGCTGCTCCCACAAGAAATCTTTTAAATAAAGCTTTAGTGATACACCTACATCAACAACGTTTTTACAGAGTGGCACCTGATAAAGACCATGATCTATCTGTCCTAATACATTCCTGTCTGTCATCATCCATCCATCCATGTCCACATACAGGACCTGTCTATCTCAGTGTTTCCTCTATAGTCATTTAGCAGCGGTGGCCCACGAGACATACTTTTAAATGGTAAGTAGTTGGCTCAACGACTGGAAGTTAATGGGAACAGCTAGCATGTCATTGCATTGCTACACTACTAGCAATGCACCCACCCTTGCTGAAAAAACCCATAGGGGAAACACTGTCCACCAGTATCTGCCATGTCCTGGTTCTGCTCTGATTGAACAGCATATGGAGGGACAGCTGGGTTGGGAACCAACACTCTAGCAATCATAAGATACTGCAAATCTGTCTGCAATAGAAAACGTTGACAACAACACATCAAGGTTATAGGCGTTCAACAGGGTGTCCCTAACACGCTAGTCCATGTAAACCACATACACACAGGCCGCTAGACGCGTCACACAACATACACCAGGAGCGTTGACAGCAATCTATAGAGCAGACAATGTATATTAATAAAAAATGTCAACATTATATAATGCAGACACAAATGCGCAATTTATCTGACAATATAACATGCGGCAAAATAATATCCGCACTCAATTGGTGGGATACGCTTGGTTGTGATTTAACAGATTCGGTGTCGGCTATTTTATTTTAGATTCAATTGTCAGCATAAAAATTAACCGAAATCATCATCAGCTGCTGAGCGTGCAGGCCAAAACACCGAGCCTGAGCACACACACACACCACCGAACCGTCTCCTGTCACGCAGTGTTGCATCGGTATCGCTATTATTAAATCCATTCGTTTGAGCATGACACACACGTAGGCCTACACACACCACACGCACACAGGTCCGTGGACGCACGGACAAAACGTACTTCTCAAGGTCAAATAGACKGTTTTCAGACCTGAACCGAGCACAGGGCCATATGTCTGTGTATGTGTCACGACCAGAGAGACAAAGAAAGGCGGGTGAATCCCGCAGTGGGCTCCCACTCTTCCCTCACCCGGTCCCGGCTAGAGCAGACTGTGAGGGCGGCTCTGACAAACATCTGGAGGGGCGGAGCAGGGGAGAGGGAGGGGGGTCTAGGGTGGAACGAGCTATTACTGTAGAGATTCCTCTACGTTAACGGAAAAACGGGGCGCCCGGGGTTTGTTCTTACCCTCTGACAGCTCGAGCTCCAGCTCCGCCAGCCGGGCGCGAACCTCCAGTGGTAACGGCGACGCCTCGCGCTCTGCCATTAGGTTATCCGGTAGAAAAATACCTCGGTTCTCTCTGTTGCTTTCTCCTCTCCTCTTCCCCCACTCCTCCGCCAGAGAGAGCGAGAGCGCTATTCTGCGGCCCCTCCTCGGCGGCGAGCGGTGCGTCGACGCGAACAAAGAGAATAAATCTGTTTGTCTGTTCACCGGGGCCCTGACATGGTCTCGTGAGGAGTCTACCTCCTCTCCGTTATTATAGTATTTGTGATGAGGGACCACTGAGGGTCCGTTGGTCGGTGGGTCTCGAGGCTGCTTGCCTGGCGATGCGGTGCTGATGATGAGACTCGCGCTGTTTCACAGCGCCTACTGATGTCACGTGACGCAGATAGGAGAGGCGCAGTACCGGGAATGACCGAGAGGGGTCGCAGCGTGGGAGGCGGGGGTATTATTACCCGACCACCACACCCTCTCCACACACAAACACACACACGCACGCATATTGGAAATTATAGCATATATCTAATATRATTGAATTATAGCAACAATACCGTGCTGGTGGATATTTGGTCTTCATATGAATCCCCAGGACTAGCCAAGGAGCACACTAGCCGGGTTGTCTGCACACCACTAGGCTTAGCTCTGGGAGCTCAGTTTAAGTCGGCAAGTCTCAGGCAAGGTTACTCGTCATCATCTGATTCTGTAAGATATTGTATTGTACACAGATGGCTTTTGTGACTATGTAGTGATGTTGCCACCTGCTGGTCACACCGTGAAACCACAACCAATGCAATACCAAGAATCAGCACATAGACACAGCAGCAGGCTCCATATAGTATCACGGCATGTCATAACACAAAACAGCAGGATGTGTCGATTTTGTCACATGATTGAAAAGGTTAAACAAACAAGCTGTAATAGCGGCGATCAGAGATTCAGCACCACAGAAGCAGACAGCGACTGAACTCTGAAGTTCAGCACAGCACCACATGACCGTGGAAAGCGACCGTCTCAGGTGTACCCATTCGCCACTTTGCCAATCTGACCACAGCCTCCTACTAAAGGGAAGGCTCCCTTACATTAATTAAGCGAACATAGAGTTTCACATTGTTTATTATTAAAGGCACTTGTTTAATAATAGTCAAATTATTTACATCTGGACAGAAAAAATAACATATTCACTTTCGTGACTTAATTCTGTATCGATTACCCGCATTTGCACACTAAATCTCTCTCAAACATAGGAAATGCGAACTGAAAGCTTTATCTACATCCCCCACCCTCTCCCTTCAGCTACCCCTGATTCCAAATCAAATTCAATTTGTTAACGCTAACAGTGTTGTATGTACACATATCAATATCCACCTCAAATGTTTCTCTTCTAAACAGACACCCACCCTCCAAACTCAAAACAACACAAACCAATCAACACACAAGACATTCCATCTAAATAAAACAGTAAATAAATACATCTAAAACTCATGCAGAAACAAATTTTGATATGAAATCAGTTTAGCTTCTTGGCACTCAGTGGCTGGCTGTTTGTACTTAGTGTAACTGTTCCAGTGTGTTCCAGTGTAGTTACTGTAACTGTTCCAGTGTGTTCCAGTGTAGTTACTGTAACTGTTCCAATGTGTTCCAGTGTAGTTACTGTAACTGTTCCAGTGTGTTCCAGTGTAGTTACTGTAACTGTTCCAGTGTGTTCCAGTGTAGTTACTGTAACTGTTCCAGTGTGTTCAGTATAGTTACTGTAACTGTTCCAGTGTGTTCCGTATAGTTACTGTAACTGTTCCAGTGTGTTCCAGTGTAGTTACTGTAACTGTTCCAGTGTAGTTACTGTAACTGTTCCAGTGTAGTTACTGTAACTGTTCCAGTGTAGTTACTGCAACTGTTCCAGTGTGTTCCAGTGTAGTTACTGTAACTGTTCCGCTGAAGTTATTTAGACTTAGGAATTAATACAGAAGTATGTCTGATGCTCTAAATACTAACCAATATTCATAAAAATAAATTAATCAATATTAAACTGTAAAGAATTCAGAGAGTTCCGTCAGTCAGACAGACATACAGACAGACACAAGACGGACAGACAGACAGCAGAGAGAAACAAGAGTTCTACAACTTGGCTTCTAAAACTAAACTTTATAAATCAAATAAATCAAAACCTCAACATTAAAGGGCTATAGATTTTTTTATTGGGCTTGAAAAACATCTTCCTCTTCTCTCCTCCTCCCCTCTTGCCCTCCCCAACCAAAAGTAACCATCTCACTCTGGTCACCGTGGTAACTGAGCCTGGTCAGACTCCTGTGCAGGATAGGCTGGGGCAAGCTCCGCCCCGGATGGGGTGTGGTCAATGGGGTTTGCGCAAAGCGTTTGATTGGCTCGTATCCTTTGGCAGATCTCAGCGTAGCTTGGCTTCTTGGACTCCTAACCAATCACAACACAGGACAGGTCAGTACCCAGCATACACTACTTTCACTAATAACCAGTTTGTCTCTGTAGTCTGTGAGGTGTCTCACCACTGCTGGTCTGTTTTCCTTCGTGGTCTGGAGAGGTTCTTTCACGGTCGGAGGAGCTGCTGTGGTCCTCTTGGGAGATGGCATGGTTTCCTTCAGCTTCCTGTGGTACAGCAACAACCACCATCAACCACAACCCTCAACCATAACACAACACAACCATAACACAGACATGAGTCTGCATGTATTCTTCTTCCTTGAAGTAATCATACAAAACACATTGTGAAAGGGACCCATTCCACAGCAATGATGATTCAAAGGAAGGAGAATATACTCACTCTGGGGGGAGGGTTTTCTGAGGCAATACTGTGATAGGCTGGAGATCTTGTAATGTCACAGTGGTTGATTGGCTGGTACTGCTGTCTGTAACTGCACTCTGTAACAAGAAAAACAACCTTACAAGAAAGTAGACGGCATGTGTGAGTGTGTATGTGTGTGTGACTCTTGGTTACCTTGTGGTTGCAGGTTGCTTTGTGATTGCTGGTTGCTATGGTAAGTGTTTCTCTGGAGGCTGTTGCCGGGGGCAGTGGGGGGAAGCTAGTAGGGCCCAGCTCCAGACTGGGAGACAAGGAGCGGGGGGGCGACTTGGGGGGCTCTCTCTAAACATACATACGTTTATATACACATATTGTTATACACAGACATACATATTCACAGACACACAAAAACAACACTCACAAATAAGAGCTTTTCCTTGACATTTTCCCAAAGCCATCCACATGTTAAGTACTTACAGTGTACTTCTCATCTCTTCTCCTCCTCTGACCAATGGGGCCTCTCCTTCAGAGAGAGAGAATCAATAGGCAGGTTTCTTATTGACCCAGCTTTATTCAACAAAAGCAATGTCTACAACAAAAAAATCACTGCGGCATGTGTAATGGAAAGAACAGAATATGGATAACTTTTCTAAAGATCGTCGAAATTTGTGGATTTTTCTTTTCGTTCGACAGAGGTGGATTTTTCTTTTKGTTCGACAGAGATTTTKTTTTGTCAAGCTTTACTAAGACAATCAATTTAAAAAATATATTTTTCAAATAAATATTGATTGCTGAATAATTTTGAAAGTATGCAGGGCCCGTGATGTCATCGCGTAACCAGGGCCGGTCCTTGCCGTTCTGCCATCCTAGGGGAGACCAAAAACCAATGTCCGGACCGGACCAAAAACGAATATCAGTGGATGTGGAAATCAAGGCCGGTCCGGACTGCACCAAAAAAAGACGTCCAAAAGGCATCGGTGTCGGTCCATGATTACTGAGGTGTAGCCTACAGTGTTGCCTGAAATATAATCTTATGAATGCCCATCTACAGTGCATTCGGAAAGTATTCAGACCCCTTCACTTTTTCCACATTTTGTTACGTGACAGCCTTATTCTGAAATGGATTACATTTTTTTTTTAAATCTCATCAATCTACACACAATACCTCATAATGACAAAGCGGGAACAGTTTTTTGAAATTTTTGCAAATATATTAAAAATAAAAAGCCAAAATACCTTATTTACATAAGTATTCAGACCCTTTGCTATGAGACTCAAAATTGAGCTCAGGTGCATCCTGTTTCCATTGATCATCTTTGAGATGTTTCTACAACTTGATTAGAGTCCACCTGTGATAAATTCAATTGATTGGACATGCTTTGGAAAGGCACACACCTGTRTATATAAGATCCCACAGTTGACAGTGCATGTGAAAACCAAGCCATGAGGTCGAAGGAATTGTCCGTAGAGCTCAGAGACAGGATTGTGTCAAGGCACAGATCTGGGGAAGTGTACCAAAGAAATTCTGCAGCATTGAAGGTCCCCAAGAACACAGTGGCCTCCATCATTCTTAAATGGAATAAGTTTGGAACCACCAAGACTCTTCCTAGAGCTGACCGCCTGGCCAAAATGAGCAATCGGGGGAGAAGGGCCTTGGTCTGGGAGGTGACCAAGAACCCGATGGTCACTCTGACAGAGCTCCAGAGTTCCTCTGTGGAGATGGGAATACCTTCCAGAAGGACAACCATCTCTGCAGCACTCCACCAATCAGGCCTTTATGGTAGAGTAGCCAGACGGAAGCCACTCCTCAGTAGAAGGCACATGACAGCCCGCTTGGAGTTTGAAAAAAGGCACCTAAAGATTCTCTGGTCTGATGAACTCAAGATTGAACTCTTTGGCCTGAATGCCAAGCATCACGTCTGGAGAAAACCTGGCACCATCCATACGGTGAAGCATGGGTGGCAGCATCATGCTGTAGGGATGTTTTTCAGCGGCAGGGACTGGGAAACTAGTCACGACCGAGAGAAAGATGAATGGAGCAAAGTACAGAGAGATCCTTGATGAAAACTTGCTCCAGACCGGGGCGAAGTTTCACCTTCCAATAGGACAACGACCCTAAGCATACAGCCAACACAACGAAGGAGTGGCTTTGGGACAAGTCTCTGAATGTCCTTGAGAGTTCCAGACAGAGCCCAGACTTGAACTCGATCAAACATCTCTGGAGAGACCTGAAAATAGCTGTGCAGCGCGACGCTCCCCATCCAACCTGACAGAGCTTGAGAGGATCTCCAGAGAATAATGGGAGAAACTTCTCAAATACAGGCGTGCCAAGCTTGCAGCGTCATACCCAAGAAGACTCAAGTATGTAAATCACTGCCAAAGGTGCTTCAACAATGTACTGAGTAAAGGGTCCGAATACTTATGTAAACCAGTTTATGGGGTATTTTGTGTAGATTGATGAGGAAAAATAACAATTCAAACCATTTTAGAATAAGGCTGTAACTTAACAACACTTGGAAAAGGTCAAGGGGTCTGAATACTTTCCGAATGCACTGTATGTGGTAAGACTACCGTTTATAAAACACCAAAAAAAGACATCAAAAAGTCTTCGGCTCGTGCTTACTGGGGTGTATACTACCATGTGGCCTGCAACAGAATTTTATGAATGTCATTCCATGTGGTAGGCCGTAGCATTGGCTTTATTAATCCTGATTCCTGTGACTAATTAATTAGGCTATTTAAGCTCTGAATATCAGCTACCCAACTTTATCAGGAGTTATTGTGAGCCTATTTTACAATGTGTTTACAAAGCTGGAAATGCAGAACTATTTTCTTTTTCGCTATGATCAGCTTGTCAAAACAATTGACGGATACTAACTTGAAACCACTGATCATGACAATGGGGTGAAACTCCTAGACAACACTTGTGGTTGTCCATTCTCCTTTGACTTGTCCTGTTTTTAGGATATGTTGTTTGTTAACATGTCAGTGCATTTTTATTTGAATGGGCGCCATTTAGGTTAGGCTATTTGATCGGAGAAACCTACATGATGTAAAAAGTGTCTGTCTCATTACATTGTCATACATTTCATCTCCAGCCTGTAGGCTACAGAAAAGGCCACATTCTTTTAACCATATCCTATATCTGTTACATGATTTATGGAACGTTGCGTTAGTGTTGCGCCACAGCGATGCGTCTCTCCAACAGTACCATGGAGAGGCGCCCTGTGAATGGACAAGCAAAATATTTTGTGCCCCTGCCTTTTACAAAGTGGGCATTGCTTATCACAGGGTGGCATTTGCACTCAGCTAAAAATCCCTTATGCCACTGGTTGTGAGAAATTGTCATTGTTTTTGAGCAGAATTATGTGGGGTTTCATGTGTTGTTGTTGGAGTTGCGTCTTGGTCAGTTTAGCTCAGAAAATACCGCCCTCGTCAATCTGATGCCATAGGTGGCCGCCTAATTCTGTCTAATGAGCTGGTCGGCCGTGCTCGTAACTATAAAGCTCCACTCCACATTTCATTCTAATGCCCACTGCTTGCAAAATCTATTTTTGTCCTGACTTTCTGAATGCCTGAATTGCTTTGCCTTGCTGTTCTGGTTGTCTGGCAAGTTTCATCATACAATTGTTTCAGATCTACAGGAGTGCAAGTTTCACCATGGCACCATGGACCTTGGCGATACGTTGGTACACAATAATTATTAGAATATGGTAAATATTAGTCAATTATTGCATTCTATCCATGCTGGCTTTGCAGGCTACCTGAGACATAAAACAGATAGGTGGGAGGGCACTGTCGCCAATTTATTAGGCCTTATGCGCAATTTGCCTAAATACTGTAGGTAATGGAAAAACTTCAACCAATTCATTTCTATTCGACATTGTAGGTTTTTGCGATAATGTTTTTTTTTAGGTGTGAAATTATTACATCCAGCTGATTTTATTGACAATATAGTTCAATGGAAACGCACTGTAGCATAGCATGCAATTTTAGCATCTATGCAAACTTCTTAAATGTAAAAAAATTAATAAAAAAATCACTGGACAAGTTAATGAAAACATCGCTATTATCTTCCTTCAGTTCACGTGGTACCTCAAAAACATTTTATATTTTGTTTAGTCTCTACTGAACATGAGTTATCAGGAAGAGTCCCGTCTCTAAGGGCTGGAGGTTAAAGGTCATTACCTTCCTATGCCAGTGCTTGGGGAGGACCTTGACTCCCTTCTCCCTCCACGCCGACCCCCCTCTCCCTCCCTACGCCTGTTGCCTGGTAACCGTGGCCGGCCCTGCCTGTGGGGGCCAGGGGGGCCTATTGGTACATGCTCTGGGAAGAAGGGGGGGTCATCCAGAAGGCCCGGCTCCCTGTCGCCAGACCGCCGCCTCTGGTCCCGCTGCCCACGGTTCCCCCTACTGGAGGAGAGAGAGAGAAACACATGTAACATCACAACAACCTAACTACAACCATGGTTCCATCAAGAAAAACACAGAAATGGAGAGAGAGAGAGACAAAGAAATAGAGAGAAAATGATAGCTTGCGAGAAGGAGAGAGACGTCTCTCCAGAATGAGAAAGAGAGTGAGGAGTGTAGTACCTGTGTCTGTATGAGGGGGAAATTTTGAAGCTGGGGCCTCCTGGGAAGCCGTTCATGAAGCCAGATAATGACGCCATCTGCTGTACAGAACACCAATGACACCAGTGTGAGAGAAAATGCTTGTACCTGCATCTGTGTACGTGTGTGTGTCCATCTCACCAGGTCAGGGTCCGTGTATCCGGCCATGGCAGCCAAGCTTTGATTGGTCATTGGGTAAAGCTGTGGGAGGGGCTGCTGGAAAGTGGGAGGGGCGTAGTAGGGGTTGTAAGGCTGCTGATTGGTGCAGGAGTCCATTGCGCGGGGCCTGTAGCCATTCTTTGGAGCGTAAGATGTGACTGCCATCACATTGGCCTTGATCCGTGCCTGATCAATTTATTATTCAACAAGGCAATGAATCAATCTTTTATCATGTGACTGGCACTTGCATCATGTATAGAAAAATATTTAGATCAGGTTAGGGTTTGGCAGGGGTAGGCCATCATTGTAAATAAGAATTTGTTCTTAACTGACTTGCCTAGTTAAATAAAGGTTAAATAAATAAATAAAAAGTCTCAACTCACCTTGATGGGTTTTCCCTGGAACGTCCTCACCTCCTCTCTCAGGTACTGAAATGCCTGGCACACACACACACACACACACACACACACACACACACACACACACACACACACACGTGAATGAAATCTGCAGCTGAATGAAATCTGCATGAATGTCAGAGAATCAAACCTTCTCCCAGCTGTTGTTAACCTCCGTCACACACACACACACACACACACACACACACACACACACACACACACACACACACACACACAACACACACACACACCACACACACACACACACACACACACACACACACACACACACACACACACACACACACGTGAATGAAATCTGCAGCTGAATGAAATCTGCATGAATGTCTAGAGAATCAATCCTTCTCCCAGCTGTTGTTAACCTCCGTAACCCCAGTCTCTGTCTCTCCCAGCTGTACCTGTTGAGCGTCAGCCTCAGTTTTAAAGGTGATGAACCAGTTGTCGTTRTGGGCAAACTCACAGCTCTGGATCCTGGGGAGGCTCTCACACGCAAACAGAGCCTTTACCTCCTGGTGGTTTAACAAAATAAACACGCACATCAGCACTGAAACACACACATGGGAAACACACACATGGGCCAGCAGGACAAATTGAACATATATTGAACAAAAATATAAACGCAACATGCAACAATTTCAAAGATTTTACTGCGATACAGTTCATATGAGGAAATCAGTCAATTGAAATACATTCAGTAGGCCCTAATCTATGGATTTCACATGACTGGGAATACAGATATGCATCTGTTGGTCATAGARACCTTTAAAAAAAATCGGCTTCACAATGGGCCTCAGGATCTCGTTACAGTATTTTTGTGTATTCAAATTGCCATCTTTAAAATGCAATTCTGTTCATTGTCCGTAGCTTATGCCTGCCCATACCATAACCCCACCACTACCATGGGGCACTCTGTTCACAACGTTGACATCAGCAAACCACTCGCCCACACAACGCCACACACTTTGTCTGCGGTTGTGAGGCCGGTTGGACATACTGCCAAATTATCTAAAACGACATTGGAGGTGGCTTATGGTAGAGAGATTAACATTACATTCTCTGGCAACAGCTCTGGTGGACATACCTGCAGTCAACATGCCAATTGCATGCTCTCTCAAAACTTGTTTTATGTGACAAAACTGCACATTGTAGAGTGGACTTTTYTTGTCCCCAGCACAAGGTGCACCTTTGTAACACTCATGCTGTTTAATCAGATTCTTGATTTGCCACACCTGTCAGGTGGATGGATTATCTTAGCAAAGGAGAAATGCTCACTAAAAGGGATTTAAACAAACTTGTGCACAACATTTGAGAGAAATAAGCTTTTTGTGCGAATGGAACATTTCTGTGATCTTTTATTTCAGCTCATGAAACATGGGACCAACACTTTACACTTTACATTTACCTGTGGTAAATTCAATTGATTGGACATGATTTGTAAAGGCACACACCTGTCTATATAAGGTCCCACAGTTGACAGTGCATGTCAGAGCAAAAACCAAGCCACGAGGTTGAAGGAATTGTCCATAGAGCTCAGAGACAGGATTGTGTCGAGGCACAGATCTGGAGAAGGGTACCAAAAAATGTCTGCAGCATTAAAGGTCCCCAAGACCACAGTGGCCTCCATCATTCTTAAATGGAAGACGTTTGGAATCACCAAGACTCTTACTAGAGCTGGCTGCACGGCCAAACTGAGCAATTGGGGGAGAAGGGCCTTGGTCAGGGAGGTGACCAAGAACCCGATAGTAACTCTGACAGAGCTCCAGAGTTCCTCTGTGGAGATGGGAGAACCTTCCTGAAGGACAACCGTCTCTGCAGCACTCCACCAATCAGGCCTTTATTATGTATAATGGCACCAGAGGGGACTGCTGCCGTTTTATGGGCTCCTAACCAACTGGGCTATTTTGTTGTTTTTTTGCATTGTTTGTAACTTATTTTGTACATAATGTTGCTGCTACCGTATCGTATGACCAAAAATAACTTCTGGACATCAGAACAGCGATTACTGACCTTAAACTGAACAAGTAATTTTTCTTTAATGAGTTGGACGAGAGGGATTTACTCCAGACACCCGACGAGGCCCTCATCCCTGTCATTCGCAGGAGAAAAAGACGGCGATATCGCGGAAGGTGATCAGGGTGCCTTGTAAGGATCCGGCGACGAGTGGTTAATCTGCCTTTGCCAACGGTACTATCGGCCAACGTACAATTGCTGGATAATAAAGTGGACGAACTGCAAGCACGTATATCCTACCAACAGGATATTAAAAACTGTAACATCATATGACATGAACAACATACAGCTGGCGGGTTACACACTGTATCGGCAGGTTAGAACAGCAGCCTCTGTTAAGACAAAGGGTGACAGTCTATGTATATTTGTAAACAACAGCTGGTGCACGATATCTAAGAAAGTCTTGAGGTTTTGCTCGCCTGAGGTAGAGTATCTCATGAAAAGCTGTAGACCACACGATCTACCAAAATAGTTTTCACCTATAATCTTTGTAGCTGTCTATTTACCACCACAAACCGATGCTGGCATTAAGACCGCACTCAATGATTTGTATATGGCCATAAGCAAACAGGAAAACTCTCATCCAGAGGTGGCAGGGGACTTTAATGCAGGGAAACTTAAATCCGTTTTACCTAATTTCTACCAGCATGTTAAATGTGCAACCAGAGGGAAAAAAAAAAACTCTAGACCACCTTTACTTCACACACAGAGACGCGTACAAAGCTCTCCCTCTTCCTCCATTTGGCAAATCTGACTATAATTCTATCTTCCTGATTCCTGCTTACAAGCAAAAACTAAAGCAGGAAGCGCCAGTGACTCGGTCAATAAAAAAGTGGTCAGATGAAGCAGATGCTAAGCTACAGGAATGTTTTGAGAGCACAGACTGGAATATATTCTGGGATTCTTCCATTGAGTACACCACATCAGTCACTGGCTTGATCAATTTTTTATTTTACCTTCATTTAACTAGGCAAGTCAGTTAAGAACAAATTCTTATTTTCAATGACGGCCTAGGAACAGTGGGTTAACTGCCTTGTTCAGGGGCAGAACGACAGATTTTTACCTTGCCAGCTCGGGGATTCGATCTTGCAACCTTCCGGTTACTAGTCCAACGCTCTAACCACTAAGTGTGTAGATGACGTCAGCCCCACAGTGACTGTAAGTACATACCCCAACAAAAAGCCATGGATTACAGGCAACATCACCACTGAGCTAAAGGGTAGAGCTTTAGCTCACAAGCTGCTGTTCTCACAAATTATCAAGGAACCTACCAGGTACAACCCCAAATTCGTAACCAAATCCGTAACCAGATATCATCCTGACCAACTTGCCCTCTAAATACACCTCTGCTGTCTTCAACCAAGATCTCAGCGATCACTGCCTCATTGCCTGCGTGCGTAATGGGTCCGCGGTCAAACGACCATCCCTCATCACTGTCAAACGCTCTCTAAAACACTTCAGTGAGCAGGCCTTTCTAATCGACCTGGCCCGGGTATCCTGGAAGGATATTGACCTCATCCCGTCAGCAGAGGATGCCTGGTTGCTCTTGAAAAGTGCTTTCCTCACCATCTTAAATAAGCATGCCCCATTCAAAAAATGTAGAACTAAGAACAGATATAGCCCTTGGTTCACCACAGACTTGACTGCCCTTGACCAGCACAAAAACATCCTGTGGCGTTCTGCATTAGCATCGAATAGCCCTTGCGATATGCAACTTTTCAGGGAAGTCAGGAGCCAATATATATAGCTTTTTCAAACAGAAATTTGCATACTGTAGCACTAATTCCAATACGTTTTTGGACACTGTAAAGTCCATGGAGAATAAGAGCACCTCCTCCCAGCTGCCCACTGTACTGAGGACAGGAATCACTGTCACCACCGTTAAATCTACGATAATCGATAATTTCAATAAGCATTTTTCTACGGCTGGCCATGCTTTTCACCTGGCTACCCCTACCCCGGCCAACATCTCAGCACCCCCTGCAGCAACTTGCCCAAGCCCCCCCCTTCTCCTTCACCCAAATCCAGACAGCTGATGTTCTGAAAGAGCTGCAAAATCTGGATCCCTACAAATCAGCTGGGCTAGACAATCTGGATCCTCTGTTTCTAAAATTATCAGCCGAAATTGTTGCAACCCCTATTACTAGCCTATTCAACCTCTCTTTCGTATCGTCTGAGATCCCCAAAGATTGGAAAGCTGCCGTGGTCATCCCCCTCTTCAAAGGTGGAGACACTCTAGACCCAAACTGTTATAGACCTATATCCATCCTGCCCTGCCTTTCTAAAATCTTCGAAAGCCAAGTTAACAAACAGATCAATGACCATTTCGAATCCCACCGTACCTTCTCCACTATGCATTCTTATCGGAAGACTCAATAGCCTTGGCTTCTCAAATGACTGCCTTGCCTGGTTCACCAACTACTTCTGAAGATAGAGTTCAGTGTGTCAAATCGGAGCCTGTTGTCCGGACCTCCAGCAGTCTCTATGGGGTGCCACAGGTTCAATTTCTCGGCCGACTCTTTTTTCTGTATATATCAATGATGTCGCTCTTGCTGCTGGTGATTCTCTGATCCACCTCTATGCAGAGGACACCATTCTGTATACATCTGGACCTTCTTTGGACACTGTGCTAACAAACCTCCAAATGAGCTTCAATGCCATTACAACACTTCTTCCGTGGCCTCCAACTGCTTTTAAATGCTAGTAAAACTAAGTGCATGCTCTCTTAACCGATTTTGCCCGCACCCTCCCGCCGCCGACTAGCATCCAAAACTCTGGAGGGTTCTGACTTAGAATATGTGGGCAATTACAAATACCTAGGTGTCTGGTTAGACTCTAAACTCTCCTTCCAGACTCACATTAAGCATCTCCAATCCAAAATAAATCTAGAATCGGCTTCCTATTTCGCAACAAAGCCTCCTTCACTCATGCTGCCAAACATACCCTCGTAAAACTGACTATCCTACCAATCCTTACGATTGGCGATGTCATTTACAAAATAGCCTTCAATCACTTCTTACTCAGCAAACTGGATGTAGTCTATCACAGTGCCATCCGTTTTGTCACCAAAGCCCCATAAACTACCCACCACTGCGACCTGTATGTATCGTTGGCTGGCCCTCCAATACATATTCCCACCGGCTCCAGGTCATCTATAAGTCTATGCTAGGTAAAGCCCCGCCTTATCTCAGCTCACTGGTCACCATAGCAGCACCCACCCGTAGCACGCGCTCCAGCAGGTATATCTCACTGGTCATCCCCAAGCCAAGACCTCCTTTGGCTGCCTTTACTTCCAGTTCTCTGCTGCCTATGACTGGAACGAATTGCAAAAAAAAATAAAAAAATCACTGACATATCTCCCTCGCTAACTTTAAGCGTCAGCTGTCAGAGCAGCTTACCGATCACTTCAGCTCTACACAGCCCATCTGTGAATAGCCCATCCAACCAACTACTTACCTCATCCCCATATATGTTCTTGTATTTCTGCTCTTTTGCACACCAGTATTTCTACTTGCACATCCTCATCTGCACATATATCACTTCAGTGTAAATTGCTAAATTGTAATTACTTTGCCACCATTGGCCTATTTATTGCCTTACCTCCTTACTTCATTTGCACACACTGTATACAGATTTTTCTATTGCGTTATTGACTGTACGTTTGTTTATCCCATGTGTAACTCTGTGTTGTTTTTGTCGCACTGCTTTGCTTTATCTTGGCCAGGTRGCAGTTGTAAATGAGAACGTTTCTCAACTGGTGAAATTAAATTAAATTAAAAAAGAGCTGCCGCTTTCAAGGAGCGGGACACTAACCCAGAAGCTTACAAGAAATCCCGCTATGCCTGCCGACGTACCATCAAACAGGCAAAGCGTCAATACAGAACTAAGATTGAATCGTACTACACCGGCTCCGATGCTCGTCGGATGTGTCAGGGATTGCAAACTATTACAGAGCACAAAAGGGAAGCACAGCCGCGAGCTGCTCAGTGACATGAGCTAAATGACTTCTGTGCTCGCTTAGAGGCAAGTAACACTGAAACATGCATGAGAGCATCAGCTGTTCCAGACGTGTGATCACGTTCTCCATAGCCGATGTGAGTAAGACCTAAATAGGACTTCACTGACATTTTCAACCTCTCCCTGTCTGAGTCTGTAACACCAACATGTTTCAAGCAGACCACCATAGTCCCTGTGCCCAAGAACACTAAAGTAACCTGCCTAAATGACTGCCGATCCGTAGCACTCGCATCTTTAGCCATGAAGTGCTTTGAAAGGCTGGTCATGGCTCAAATCAACACCATTATCCCAGAAACCCCAGACCCATTTCAATTTCCATACCACCCTAACAGATTCACAGATGATGCAATCTCTATTGCACTCCACACTGCCCTTTCACACCTGGACAAAAGGAAAACCTATGTGAGAATGCTATTCATTGACTACAGCTCAGCATTCAACACCATAGTGCCCTCAAAGCTCATCATTAAGCTAAGGACCCTGGGACTAAACACCTCCCTCTGCAACTGGATCCTGGACATCCTGGACGCCCCCAGGTGGTAAGGGTAGGTAACAACACATCCGCCACGCTGATCCTCAACACGGGGGCCCCTCAGGGGTGCGTGCTCAGTCCCTTCCTGTACTCCCTGTTCACTCATGACTACATGGCCAGACACGACTCCAACACCATGTTGTTTGCCAATGACACAACAGTGGTAGGCCTGATCACCGACAACGACGAGACAGCCTATAGGGAGGAGGTCAGAGACCTGGCCTGGTGGTGCCAGAATAACAACCTATCCCTCAACATAACCAAGACTAAGGAGATGATTGCGGACTACAGGAAAAGGAGGACCGAGCACGCCCTCATTCTCATCGACGGGGCTGTAGTGGAGCAGGTTGAGAGCTTCAAGTTCCTTGGTGTCCACATCACCAACAAACTAACATGGTCCAAGAACACCAAGACAGTCATAAAGAGGGCACGAAAAAACGTATTCCCCCTCAGGAGACTGAAAAGATTTGGCATGGGTCCTTAGATCCTTAAATGGTTCTACAGCTGCACCATCAAGAGCATCCTGACTGGTTGCATCACTGCCTGCTATGGCAACTGCTCGGCCTCCGACCGCAAGGCACTACAAAGGGTAGTGTGTACGGCCCAGTACATCACTAGGGCCAAGCTTCCTGCCATCCAGGACCTCTGTCAGAGAAAGGCTCTAAAAATTGTCAAAGACTCCAGCCACSCTYGTRATAGACTGTTCTCTCTGCTACCGCACGGCAAGCGGTACCGGAGCGCCAAGTCTAGGTCCAAGAGGCTTCTAAACAGCTTCTACCCCCAAGCCATAAGACTCCTGAACATCTAATCAAATGGCTACTCAGACTATTTGCATTTRCCCCCCCCCCCTCTTTTACGATGCTGCTACTCGCTGTTTATTATCGATTATCTATGCATAGTCACTTTAATAACTCTACCTACATGTACATATTACCTCAATTACCTTGACTAACCGGTGCCCCCGCACATTGACTCTTTACCGGTACCCCCTGTATATAGCCTCACTATTGTTATTTTACTGCTGCTCTTTAATTACTTATTACTTTTTTCTTTTTTTTTGTTGTATTTTTCTTAAAACGGCATTGTTAAGTAAGTAAGCATTTCATTGTAAGGTGTTGTTGTATTCAGCGCATGTGACAAATAAAATAGTATTTATTTATTTTAGAGTGGCCAAATGGAAGCCACACCTCTGAAACAGGCACATGACAGACCGCTTGGAGTTTGCCAAAAGGCACCTAAAGGAGTCTCAGACCATGAGAAACAAGAATCTCTGATTTGATGAAACCATGGTTGAACTCTTCGGCGTGAATGCCAACTGTSACGTTTGGAGGAAACCTGGCACCATCCCTACTGTGAAGCATGGTGGCAGCATCATGCTATGGGGATGTTTTTCAGCGGCAGMMACAGGGAGACTAGTCAGGATCGAGGGAAAGGTGAACGGAGCAAAGTACACAGAAATTCTTGATGAAAACCTGCTCCAGAGCGCTCAGGACCTCAGACTGGGGCGAAGGTTCACCTTCCAATAGGACAACGACCCTAAGCACACTGCAAAGACAACGCAGGAGTGGCTTGGGGACAAGTCTCTGAATGTCCTTGAGTGGCCCAGCCAGAGCCCGGACTTGAACCCGAACTAACATCTTTGGAGAGACCTGAAAATAGCTGTGCAGCGATGCTCCCCATCCAACGTGACAGAGCTTGAGAGGATCTGCAGAACAGAATGGGAGAAACTCGCCAATTACAGGTGTGCCAAGCTTGTAGCATCATACCCAAGAAGACTCAAGGCTGTAATCGCTGCCAAAGGTGCTTCAACAAAATACTGAGTAAAGGATCTGAATACTTAAGTAAATGTGATATTCACGTTTTTTGATTTATTTTATATAAATTTGCAAACATTTATAATTGTTGGCAGATTGTAGATTGATGAGGGGTCAAAAAACAATTTAATCAATTTTAGAATAAGGCTGTAACGTAACAAAATGTGGAAAAAGTGAAGGGGTCTGAATACTTTCTGAATGCACTGTATGGTAACTGTAAAGGGGTGAATAAAAGAAGAGCACTCTCGGATATAGTCAATCGTAAATCAATCTGGTTTATTACAAGTGAGACAGGGACACACCTACAGCACAGAAGCAGAGAAAATGTCTAACTGGCCTTCTCTAAGCAGGGCCTTAAATCCCAATCTCACAGCACCAATGTTCCATAAACATCAGCCTGGGAGGCTTGTACGTCACAACAAAATACTTTGCCAGCTGCTGCAGAGTCACACAGTGTTCATAAGGTCATCAATACAATAACATATCAGTGTCCTCAGTCCTTGTACATCCAGTCTGGTTTCAGTTACTATAAACAGATGTGTTTAATACATAACATCGAGTCTCGTAACCATCAACCCTTGACACAAACAGAACTCTTGAAATCATGTGAATTACATAAATGCCGGGAAAACATAGATATGCTAAGCATTATGTTAATTACTCTTAACTGAATATGAACTTTATTAAATCTTAAATATTCCTCATCACATATGTTATGCAGTTAGCTGGGCCAACAGGATTGAGGACATGATCATTTTGTATTGTCAGGGAATTAACTTCTCAAACTAACGCAATTTGATATGTTATAAACTTCATAATACAAAACATATTATGGTATCTCTATGGGCTCTTTCAACTCTTTCAATAATAGGTGGAATATGCCTAATGGCAATAAAACATAGATTATAGRTATGCAAATAACACAACCAATTTAGCCAGGTTTGCAAGATATATAATCTTTGTAAAACATTAGCAAAACTGTTCCAAAAATGTACCAAAAACACTACTCATATCAATGGTTTTGGTCCGTATTMGCATCACTGATATCTATATTTGTCACGTTCTGACCTTTATTTCCTTTGTTTTGTCTTTATTTAGTATGGTCAGGGAGTGAGTTGGGGTGGGCAGTCTATGTGTGTTTTTCTATGTTGGGGTTTTGAGTTCGGCCTGGTATGGTTCTCAATCAGAGGCAGCTGTCAATCGTTGTCCCTGATTGAGAATCATACTTAGGTAGCCTGGGTTTCACTTTTGGTTTGTGGGTGTTTGTTTCCGTGTGAGTGTTTGTTGCCACACGGTACTGTTTTCGGTTTTGTTCATGTTCACATTTATTGTTTTGTATTTCATAGTGTTCAGTTTATGTTTTAAAATAAACGTTATGGACACTTACCACGCTGCGCATTGGTCTTCCGATCCTGCAAACTTCTCCTCCTCAGATGAGGAGGAGGACAGCAGTTACAATATTTTATTTTCAAACAATTAAAAATGTATCTATAATATTCCTAAAGGGATCTTTCACTGGTTTGTAATGACTATATTGATATACAATATTATGCCATATTGTTTAAATATAAAATATGTCTTGAATCCTGTCATATACACTACATTCCAATATGACATTTTAACAAGCCGCCTGATGATGAGGGCATCAACTTACATAGCTGGTGAAGTATTAAAGCCTTAGGTTTACAGCCTTCATAGATGGTGACTAGTTACACTTTTTTTGTGGAAAAATAGTATAATGTTAGTGGCTGCTAAGGGTTGTCGAGGGCATCAGCAATGGTCCAATTGCTGGATTTTTTTCTAATCACTGATGACATGATTTCTATAACGTGTCAACTAGCCACTGAACTAATGTATACGAAATTATTAGGTTTCATTAAATAACGTGTACTGTTGAAGGTTAGAGAGCATCATTTTAAGATTATGATGGTCAGGGAGAGAAGAGCTATTAGAGAGCACAGGCCCACCCACTGGGGAGCCAGGCCCACCCAATCAGAATGAGTTTCCCCCCCCAAAAGCTTTATTACAGACAGAAATACTCCTCAGTTTCATCAGCTGTCCGGGTGTCTGGTTTCAGACGATCCCGCAGGTAAAGAAGCCGGATGTGGAGGTCCTAGGCTGGAGTGGTTACATGTGTTCTGCACTATTTAGTCCGGTTGGACGTACTGCCAAATTCTCTAAAACGACGTRGGAGGCAGCTTATGGTAGTAAAATGAACATTCAATTCTCTGGCAACAAATCTGGTGGACATTCCTGCAGTCGAGACATCTGTGGCATTGTGTTGTGTGACAAAACTACACATTTTACAGTGGCCTTTTATTGTCCCCAGCGCAAGGTGCACCTATGTAATGATCATGCTGTTTAATCAGCTTCTTGATATGCCACACCTGTCAGGTTGATGGATTATCTTGACAAAGGAGAAATGATCACTAACAGGGATGTAAACAAATTTGTGCAAAAAATGAAAGAGAAATAAGCTTTTTGTGGAAAATGTTGGGGATCTTTTATTTCAGTTCATGAAACATGAGACCAACACTTTACATGTTGTGTTTATATTTTGGTTCAGTATAAATGGCTATATATAAAAATATTGTTTGATTTGCTTGCCATGTATAGGGTTGATGACAGATGTCCGACAGACAATTTTACCAGGACAAGGACTGATGTCAAGCTCTTTCTAAAAGCAAGATTGACACGTTGTTTGCTTAGCTAGCTACATGCCAAAGGGATACAGTACCCTCATGTATCTGAAATTACATGATCTATTGATGTTGGCTGATCATGAAAAGCATGCAGTTACATGCTGTACAACTKTGATGATAGAGCTAAATGTGGAATAATACGAAATGTGTAGTTCTGACTATGCTCTTCAAGAAGTGATTATATTAAAACCAAATAGTTTATTTAACAATCCCTTGAAACAGCACATAGTTGTCTATGGTTTTAGCGGGGCTGGGGGTCTCCTTGCAAATCGAACGCTGTGCAGAGTATAGTGACATTTTATTGATAAAAACCTATACAGTCATTTTCAATGAACATGTCACCATTCTCACGTCTCAACATTCCTTTATCAGTCTGCAAACATTATATTGCATAGACTCCCTTACAACAAGATGTATAATTGTGTGAAAAACATAGAAAGCAATTTTTTMGGGAGAGGCTATCATATATCAATTTGATCAGGAGCTTGTGGGAAACAATTTAATTCCATCAAACCTTTGCCACCACAAGGTGGACCTTTTTCAGCTGGCCCATGGACTAAGACAGGTTTCTAACAGGCGGGTTCTTACCTCTGGGGGTGTGGTCTCCGGGACCTCTCGGAGGATGACGATACAGCGTCCCTGATTGGGCCGTACCTTTTGCCCGCATTCTGCCACCTCCACCAGCGGCAAGGCTACGAGCCAATCAGGAGACAGGACACGGTCAGAGCCTTCCCTCCAGTAAACATCTTACCCAATCATGTAATACAATACAACAATAACCCACATACGTCCATACATACATACATACATACATACATACATACATACATACATACATACATACATACATACATACATACATACATACATACATACATACATACATACATACATGCACACAGAAAAGGTTTACTCACACTTGAGGACGTCAGAGATGAGTTCCAAGTCCGTGCTGAGATTCTTGATGTGGTCGAGGTTGGCTAGCGTTGTTATGGGAACAAACTGGTCGCTGTCCATCTGGGAGACGAGGTAGAGGTCTTTGGCAAGGTTCTCCCTGAGGGGACATCAGCCAATCAGTTAAAAAAAACTCACTGCCTACTGACCAATAACAAACTACCCTTCACTGCCCAATCAGAAACTACCCTAACTGCCCACTGACCAATCACACAGACCACAGGACGCTCGTGAGAGGAGGAAGTCTTATTATAATGCCTGGAATGGAGTAAATGGAATGGCATCCAACACAACCAATCCCGTTCCAGCCATTACTGTGAGCCGGTCCATCCCAATTAAAGGGTGACTGCACTTCCTGATTTGTCTTTGTCTTAGATTTTGATAATTAAGAAATGCAAGAGGCCATGACTGAATTCAGACGTGAGTTGGTTTCTGGGTGTGGTTTGATGTGGGATGTCTCGTGTGTGTTAGCAGGTGGGAAGAGTTAGCCAGATAATTTTGCCAATTGGCTTCAGCCGTTTGGTGTGCGACCATGGCAAAGTTGGTTTGACTTTGGATAGCCTATCTCTGGTGATAGTTAGGGACCGTCAATACATTACACAATGTAAATGGGACAATATTTTCATGTTGCACATCTTTTAGTGGTGTCGTTAATTGCTTTCAATATTTGTATATGACTTTCTACAATTTATAGGTGGTTTTTAAGTCATTGAAATTTTGAGCTACTGACTTTTTAAAATATTGTTACATGTACATTGTTGAATTTACTGATGGTCCTTAACTAGCCCCATAGGGATATCGAATGCCAAACCCAATTTGACCACTCTTACGGTACTCTTCATTCCGTGACATACCATTATCTCCTATCATCTCGCAAATCTCAGTTGAACGAGACTGACTTTATGACCAAACTGATCCTATTTACACTTTGTATTCTATAATAAATGTTTCTGACTCATATTGATGCCACATAGACCATTTTCAAAATGAGAAGTTGATTTTTAGGGGCAGTTGCTCTTTTAGGTGCCATCAGCGGCCTGTGACACATACGTACCGTGACAGACAGGACTCCAGTGAGGTCTTCAGCTGATCGATGAGCTCCTCTGAAAACATCAATAACATATAATGTTTGTATCAGATGTCACCTGATAAACAGTCCTGTTTGTTCTAAGCTCCATCAGCCAGTAACGTTAGTACCTGATAGACAGCTGTCCTGGACCAGGCCATTGGTTGACAGGTTTCCCATAGTGACCGTTGGGAATTCTACGACGCTCGGTTCCAGCTGAGCCTTGCCCACTTCCTCCAGATCATATCCCTGGTCATACCCTGAGGACCAATCAGGTTAAGGCATTTACAAGACTGACACAAATAAAAGCCAAAGAAAAAGCCTGAACACCCAGTAGCTCTTTCCACCTCTGGACTAATGGCTAGGCGCTGTTCCATACTCTGTCTACTTCCACATGCTTACCTTCCTGGTTAACAGCCAGCCATGGTAGACGGGAGTCAGTGTAGATGGAGCCTGAGGGGTCCAGACTAAGCATGTGATTGGCCCATACCTGAGCGTTGGGGTTGAGCTCAGAGACCAGGGTGGATTTCTGCAAGAGAACACACACACACACACACACACACACACACACACACACACACACACAACCTCAGTGCAAATTAACATATACAGTCGGTGGCCAAAAATATTGTCACCCTTGCACTTTTTCAAATAATGCACAATTTCTTCCAGAAACTGTTGAAATTAAAACATATTTTGGTATCCACATATGTATATCTTCGATGTGCAGTTTAACAAAACAATTTTTTTTGAATTGATTTACTAAAATCTTAGCTAATTCCACAAAGAAATCCTACAATGGCCCGGACAATATTATTGGCACCTTCTAGAAGTGGTTATAAATAATTTGATTTCAAGCAGGTGATTCTCATTTATTTTGGAATTGAACTCACCTGTGGTGAGTTGAAGGTGCCTGCAGTATAAACATCACGTTTATATAAAGATAAACAACATCATATAAACAACATCTATTCAACCAGTTTGAATAGAGAAAAGGACAAATTTTCCTGTTTTGTGTCACTGTGTGTACCGCAATGAGCATGGAGAAAAGAAAGAAAACCAGATAATTATCTGAGGTCAGACATCATTGTAGCCAAGCATGGACAATCTCAAGGCTACAAGTCCATCTCCAGAGACCTTGATGTTCCTGTTTCCACCATACGTAATGTTATCAAGAAGTTTAAGGCCCATGCCACTGTAGCCAACCACACTGGACGTGGCCGCAAGAGAGAACTTGATGGAAGATTGCAGTGGAGGATTGTTTGAATGGTGGAGAAATCACCTCGGTCAACTGCCACACAGATTCAAGCTGACCTTCAGACACAAGGTATGACAGTTTCAACTCGCACCATCCATCGTCAACTCAATGAAAGGGGGTTATATGGTAGGAGACCCAGGAGGACCCCACTGCTGAGAGACAGACTTAAGAAAGCCAGACTGCAATTTGACAAAACACACCTGAACATGCCCAAATCCTTCTAGGAGAATGTCCTGTGGACAGATGAGACCAAATCAGAGCTTTTTGGTAAAGCACACCATCTCTATGTTTACAGAAAACAAAATGAAGCTTTCAAAGGAAAGAACACCACCCCTAAAGTCAAACATGGCGGTTCAGTAATGTTTTGGGGTTGCTTTGCTGCCTCTGGCGTTGGGTGTCTTGAACGTTTGCATGGCATCATGAAATCAGGTGAATACCAAGGTATTTTGGAGTGCAATATTAGACCCAGTATCAGAAAGCTGGGTCACAATCAAAGGTCATGGGTCTTCCAACAGGACAATGACCCCAAACACACTTCAAAAAGCACCCAGAAATGGTTCAAGACAAAACGCTGGACTGTTCTGAAGTGGCCAACAATGAGTCCAGATCTAAATCCCATTGAAAACTTGTGGAGAGATCTGAAAACAGCAGTTAGGAGAAGGCACCCTTCTAATCTGGGAGAACTGGAGCAGTTTGTACAAGAGTGGGCCAAACTGCCAGGAAAGAGGTGCAGGAAGTTCATTGATGGTAACAGGAAGCACATGATTGCAGTTATTTTGACCAAAGGCTGTACTACCAAATATTAAGTAGGGTGTCAATAATTTTGTCAATGCCATTTCTGTTTATTTTCTGATTTTAATGGATATATTAAGTTCTGAATCAAAAACAAAAGTTCTGTAATATTAACAGTGAAATAAAGAAGTGTGGAGACCAAATACTTTGTTCAATTTCAACTTATTTTTAGGGAAAATTGTGAGTTACTTAAGTGCAAGGGTGCCAACATTTTGGGCCACCACTGTCAGTGCATTCGGAAATTATTCAGACCGCTTTACTTTTTCCACATTTTGTTACGTTACAGCCTTATTCTTAAATTGATTAAATTAAAATCTACACATAATGATAAAGCGGAAATAGTTTTTTTTTTTTGTGTGCAAATTCTTTGAAAATGATTTACATAAGAATTCAGACCCTTTGCAATGAAGTTAAGCTCAGGTGAATCCTGTTTCCATTGATCATCCTTGATGTTTCTACAACTTGATTGGAGTCCACCTGTGGTAAATTAAATATATTGGACATGATTTGGGAAGGCACACACCTGTATAAGGTCCCATAGTAGACAGTGCATGTCAGAGAAAAAACCAAGCCATGAGGTCGAAGGAATTGTCCGTAGAGCTCCAACACCGAATTGTGTCTAGGGAAGGGTACCAAAAAAATGTCTGCAGCATTGAAGGTCCCCAAGAACACAGTGGCCTCCATCATTCTTAAATGGAAGACGTTTGGAACCACCAAGACTCTCTCTAGAGCTGGCCACCCGGCCAAACTGAGCAATGGTGGGAGAAGGCCCTTGGTCAGGGAGGTGACCAAGAACCCGATGGTCACTCTGACAGAGCTCCTCTGTGGAGATGGGAGAAACTTCCAGAAGGACAACCATCTATGCAGCACTCCACCAATCAGGCCTTTATGGTAGAGTGACCAGACGGAAGCCACTCCTCAGTAAAAGGCACATGACAGCTTTTTTGGAGTTTGCCAAAAGGCACCTAAAGACTCTCAGACCATGAGAAACAAGAGTCTCTGGTCTGATGAAACCAAGATTGAACTCTTTGGCCTGATTGCCAAGCATCACGTTTGGAGGAAACCTGGCACCATCCCTATGGTGAAGCATGGTGGTGGCAGCATCATGCTGTAAGTATGTTTTTTGGAGGCAGGGACTGGGAAACTAGTCAGGATCAAAGGAAAGATGAACGGAGCAAAGTACAGAGAGATCCTTGATGAATCCCTGCTCCAGAGCGCTCAGGACCTCAGACTGGGCTGAAGGTTCACCTTCCAACAAGACAACGACCTCTAAGCACACAGCCAAGACAACGCAACAGTGGCTTCGGGACAAGTCTGTGAATGTCCTTGAGTTGTCCAGCCAGAGCCCGGAATTGAACCCGATTGAACATCTCTGAAGAGACCTGAAAATAGCTGTGCAGCGACACTCCACATCCAACCTGACAGAGCTTGAGAAATACAGGTGTGCCAAGCTTGTAGCATCATACCCAAGAAGACTTGAGGCTGTAATCACTGGCAAAGGTGTTTCAACAATGTACTGAGTAAAGAGTCTAAATACTTAAGTAAATGTGATATTTCATTTTTTTTTATACATTTGCATAATTTGTCATTATGGGGTATTGTGTGTAGATTGATGAGTGGAAAACATTTTTTAAATAAATTTTTGAATGAGGCTGTAAAGTAACAAAATGTGGAAAAGGTGAAGGGGTCTGAATACTTTCCGAATGCACTGTACGTGTGTTTTCTCACCCCTACAGTACACACACACACCGCTGAAGTACTCACAGGCTGGTACTGATGGTGCCATTCCCAGAGACAAGAGTCCTGAGGCAGAAGAGTGCTGTAGGTGGGGTAGACTCCCAGCAGGGCCATGGAGCTAGGGGGCTGCTCCTCCTCGCAGCCCTCCTCACCCTCACCCTGGCTGGGCACCATACCCTGGGCCAGCCCCTGGGCCCATCCTCCACAGACCTCTTCCTCTACCAGCCCTGGCCCTAAATGCGTCCAGGGAGAGGGGTAGAGGCCAGAGAGGGTGGGGTCCCCTTCCTCTCCCAGCAGTTCTGACACCATGTCTTTCATGCCGCCTTCCTCGACCTGTCCTCTCACCCCCACGGTGTCCATGTCCGTGGTGACAGCCAGTGACCCCTGACCCAGGAACTGTATCTGGTAAGAGGGGGTCGAGGCGTAAACGTCAATCTGATCAGGCTCCACTCCCAGCACTCCCGCCAACAAATAGGAATCTGCCGTCGTTGCATCGTCTACAGGGTAGTCCACATCTGAGCAGTCATCGCCGTGGGAAACAAACTTCAGGGGTTCATCAAATGGGCTGAATCCAAATGTCACAGGGGGGAAAACAGGGGTGACAAACATACTGTCATTTGTTGCTATATTACTACACTCAGTGTCCTCAGGTAGTGTCCCTAAACTACTGTCAGACTGTGTTCCTACACTACTGTCTGTTGCAGCACAATCCTCTAGCAGGGATATTCTATTCTCAGTGTGTATCTCTGCCCTTTTGTCCGTGTGCGTTCCGTCCTCCGCGTGTGTTCCGTCCTCCGCGTGCGTTCCGTCCTCCGCGTGCATTCCGTCCTCCGCGGGTGTTCCGTCCTCCGCGGGTGTTCCGTCCTCTGTGTTCTTCTCAGACAGGTTTCTGCAGTCAGTGGGTTCAGTTCCTCCCTCTGAAATCAACCTCCCATCTCTCCATTCTGAACCTATTGAAAGGAAATGGGAAGAGGAGGATGAAGGACAGGGCTGTAAGTAAGTGTCCCCGCTAGGCAGGTCCTGAGGGACAGGAGTAGAGCCTCCTCGTTCCTCAGAGAGATGGCCGCTCTCGCTGTCCTCACAACCCTGAGAAATATGGCTGCTCTCTATGTCCTCACAACCCTGAGAAAGATTGCTGCTCTCTCTGTCCTCTCTACAATTCTGAGGATAGCTGCTCTCTCTTGTGGGGTGACTGGTGATGGCAGCCATTTCCTGCCAGTGTTTCTGTTCCACACTGGTTTCCGGCTCCTTCTGTGTTGCTGCAGACCTTCCAACTATATCCTCAGCCTGGACTGGCCAATCAGTGAGCTCTGAGTCATCAACAGGGCTTCTGTTATTTCCAGTAGGTTTTACATCATCCCTATCAGGTCTCCCAGCATACACATGTGTTGTGTTTTGATCAGGCTTGGCGTTGCTGTCAGAAGTAGTATTATACTGATCAGGTTTTGTTCCAACTTCATGTTCCATATCCACTGGTCTAAGGTCAGATTTGAATGAGTGGACAGTAAAGTCCATGGGTAGAGACACTGCATAGACTGGGTAGACTGTGGATAGTGAGGAGAGTGTGGAGACTGGTGATACCTCTGTTAGTGTGGTTTCCACTGTGCTGCTGAGTATGGTCTCCTGCTCCTCCTCCTCCTCCTCTGTCTCTCCTTTCAGCCCCTCACTGATCATCCTCACTGAGACAGCTTGGTATACCTCAATCCCCTCCATCTCCTCTACACATGTGGCCCCATCCACTGCCCCAAGCAGGGGGCTGGATCTGGGGCTAGGACTAGAGCTAAGGCTGAGGCTGTGTGTGAGTTGCTCCTCTGTAATGGTAGGGTTAGGAGGGCAGGGGTATGTGGGGGTGGGAATATTGTTATGAGTATCATGGAGGTTCAAATCCCTCTTTTTGTTTTCTCCTTCCTGGCTGCTATCAACAGTCTTCACTGTGGACAAAATACCTGTCTTCTTAACACACACATTCTCGTCCCTCACACACACACTCTTCTCCTGGCGTGATGTCAGCTCAAGTATGTCGGGATCTGTAATGTCTCCAGTTAGTGGTGGGGTCCTGGTGTCTCCGGGGGCGATGGAGCTGTCCTGTTGTGAAGTCTGAGGGTCCTCATAGCTTCTCCAGAGAAGGTCCGGCAGAACGGGTGCCTCAGGGGGCTCACCGTGGGATTTGTCAAAGGCTGTAGGTTCCACTCTGTGTGATTGGTCATTGGCTTTAGGTTTTTCTGCGTGTGATTGGATAGAGGCTGTATGTTCCTCTGAATGTGATTGGAAAGCTGTATGTTCGGCTACGTGTGATTGAATAGAGGATGTAGTTTTGGCTATGTGTGATTCGATTGCTCTAGGTTCCGCTGCGTGTGATTGGATGAAGGCTGTATGTTCCTCTGTATTGGATTGGTCAGTGTCTAGGTCGTCAGCATCGATGGAACAGATGCTGTAGAAGCTCTGAGCTCTGGCCCTGAAACCCCGCCCCAAGGTTGCCCTGATGACACAGTCTTCCTCCTCATCTTCCTCTGGTCCTACTCTAGTGGAATCCCCCCCAGCTCTGATATCATACAGCTGGTGGGTTGGGGATGTTCCGACCAGGGGGGTCCTCCAGCCCTCTGTCTCTTCCTGGCCGGGCTCCGGGGTCTGGTTGAACCAGGTAGACCTGAGCAGGGCGTTCTTCGCTATCCTCTGTCTCACTGGGCTCTCCACAGTGTTCTCTATCCTCTGTCTTTCTGGGACCTCAATGGTCTTCTCTATCCTCTGTCTGTCTGGGTTCTGAATGGTATTCTCTATCTGTCTCGCTAGGTTCTCCATTGTCTTCTCCATCTTCTGTTTGGGTGGGTTCTCCATGCTGCTCTGTATCCTTTGTCTAACAGAATTATCCATAGTGTTCTCTGCTATCTTCTGTTTTAATGGGCTCTTCACACTCCCCTCCAAATATGGAACATTCCCACAGCTGGCCTTGGCAGCGTGTGTGTGTGGCACGCCTGCCTCCGTCGAGTCCATGTGTGTGTGTGTGTCCGTGTTTGTCTGTGTGACCATGCTGGGGCCTGTGGAGGCGTTAATAATAGCCAGTTCCTCCTCGTGTGAGTGTTGCGGAGTGAGTAGCCCCCCACTCCGCATGCCACGGACACTGCTATGCCTCGCCTTGGGGCCTGTCGACACGTTGTCCGGGATGACATTGTTCTTCTTCTCCTGTTCCTGAAGTTTCCATTTGGCCGGTCCGTCCGGTACACACGTGTGTTGAGCCAGTTGGTCAGACACATGTTGAGCCAAAGCATTAGTGTGTAGTCTGTCCTGGTTCTTGATCCCCAGCGCCTCTGGGCTTGATGCCTGAAGCAGCCTGGTCCTCTCACTTAGCAGGCCTGGGCTCAGCTCCTTACTGCAGCAGCACCCCATTTTCACTACGCTACCAGCTTCTAAAACAGCAAAGCAGCACTTCACCAACACTCAGACACAGTTCCTCTCACTCACCCTTCTCACACACAAAAAGAAAAGACCCCAAACTAACCCTTGCTTTCCCCTCCTCCTCTCTGCTTTACTCCTCCCCTGCCCAGAATAGCACATGTTCAGGAGCTCACATGCCCTGCCATCAGAAGCTCCGTGTGTGTGTGTGTGTGTGTGTGTGTGTGTGTGGTGTGTGTGTGTGTGTGTGTGTGTGTGTGTGTGTGTGTGTGTGTGTGTGTGTGTGTGTGTGTGTGTGTGTGTGTGTGTGTGTGTGTGTGGTTATAGTTTGAATAGGATTAGTATTCTGGCACATGGCCAGAAGAGCACCAATGCAAGAGTATAGAGGAAGCCATCCCCCTTTTTCTATCTCTCCCTCTTTACTTACTCTATCCCCTCTTGACCTCTGTTTCTCTTGTTTTCTCTGACTCTTCTCTATTTGACTGACTCACTCGCTTACCATCTCTCTCTCTCCCTGCAAGGCCACTACAGAAGGCATGCCTAGACTGTGACTCTATGGCTAAATACCAACTGAAGCTCTGAGCAGCAGGAGGGATAAAATAGTTATGGGTGTTACAAGTTACGAACAACTGCACATTCCTCCTTGTGGCTATCCGCAGTGTGTGACTTGTATCTAATGATTAGAGCTAGTAGGTTTTCCTGACAAAAACTCTGGGTTCTACTTAGGTACTAGGTTTGATTGGTCAGGTCACATAGCTGAGAGAACTCCTGGCCCTACATGTTATCTACTCTACCAGACCCGTGTGAGCAGAGAGCTGTGGTACCAGGTGTTGATGCTCCGGGCCGAGGTCATGTGACCATGTCTCCCGCGTTAGCAGCACCTGAGGCTTAGCTGGGACGGCCAACTACTGATCTGACGTCATGTGATGTCTGGACTCCTCTCAGCGATGGGTGCTGCTGCTCACCAGGGAAGCTGGTTGGGTATAGATAGGATATTCATAGACACGGATGTGTGTGTATACAGTTGAAGTCAGAAGTTTACATACACCTTAGCCAAATACATTAAACTCAGTTTTTCACAATTCCTGACATTTAATCCAAGTAAAAATTCCCTGTCTTTGGTCAGTTAGGATCATCAGTTTATTTTAAGAATGTGAAATGTCAGAATAATAGTAGAGAGAATGATTTATTTCAGCTTTTATTTCTTTCATCACATTCCCAGTGGGTCAGAGGTTTATGTACACTCAATTATTATTTGGTAGCATTGCCTTTAAATTGTTTAACTTGGGTCAAACGTTTCGGGTAGCCTTCCACAAGCTTCCCACAAAAAGTTGGGTGAATTTTGGCCCATTCTTCCTGACAGAGCTGGTGTAACGGAGTTTGCTCACACACGCTTTTTCGGTTCTGCCCACAAATGTTCTATAGGATGGAGGTCAGGGCTTTGTGATGGCCACTCCAATACCTTGACTTTGTTGTCCTTAAGCCATTTGCCACAACTTTGGAAGTATGCTTGTGGTCATTGTCAATTTGGAAGACACATTTGCGACCAAGCTTTAACTTCCTGACTGATGTCTTGAGATGTTGCTTCAATATGTCCACAAATTTTTCCTCCCTCATGATGCCATCTATTTTGTGAAGTGCACCAGTCCCTCCTGCAGCAAAGCACCCCCACAACATGATGCTGCCACCCACATGCTTCACGGTTGGGATGGTGTACTTCGGCTTGCAAAGCCTCCCCTTTTTCCACAAACACATAAGACGATGGGTCATTATGGCCAAACAGTTCTATTTGGTTTCATCAGACCAGAGGACATTTCTCCAAAAAGTACAATCTTTGTCCCCATGTGCAGTTGCAAACTATAGTCTGGCTTTTTTATGGAAGTTTTGGAGCAGTGGCTTCTTCCCTGCTGAGCGGCCTTTCAGTTATGTCGATATAAGACTCGTTTTACTTGTATAGTAACTTTTGAACCTGTTTCTCCAGCATCAACACAAGATCCTTTGCTGTTGTTCTGGGATTGATTTGCACTTTTCGCACCAAAGTTACGTTATCTCTAGGAGACAGAACGCGTCTCCTTCTGAGCGGTATGATGCTGCGGTGTCCCATGTGTTTATACTTGCATACTATTGTTTTGTTCAGATGAACGTGGTACTTCAGGCGTTTGGAAATTGCTCCCAGGATGAACCAGACTTGTGGAGGTCTAACAATTCTTTTTCTGAGGTCTTGGCTGATTTCTTTTGATTTTCCATTATGTCAAGCAAAGAGGCATTGAGTTTGAGTAGGCCTTGAAATACATCCACAGGTACACCTCCAATTGACTCAAACTTGTGCAATTATGAAAGCTTCTAAAGCCATGACAAATTTCTGTAATTTTCCAAGCTGTTTAAAGGCACAGTAAACTGAGTGTATGTAAACTTCTGACCCACTGGAATTTGTTTGATACAGTGAAATAATCTGTCTGTAAACAATTGTTGGAAAAATTACTTGTGTCATGACAAAGTAGATGTCCTAACCGACTTGCCAAAACTATAGTTGTTAACAAGAAGTGGAGGGTTGAAAAACTAGAAAAACTAACTTCCGACTTCAGCTATGTGTGTGTGTGGTTTGTTGTGTGTGTGTGTGTGTTGTTGTGTGTGTGTATATAGATATATATATATATATATATATATATATATTATATATATTATATATATATATTAATATATAAATACTGTACATACACACAAAAGTGGAATTAGCTATTTGAGTCACACCCATTACTGACAGGTGTATAACATGGAGCACACAGCCATGCAATCTCCATAGAGATAACATTGGCAGTAGAATGGCCTTACTGAAGAACTCAGTGACTATCAACGTGGCACTGTCATAGGATGCCCCCTTTCTAAAAAATGTCTGCTCTGCTAGAGCTGCCCCGGTCAAATGTAAGTTCAGTTATTATGAAGTGGAAACATCTAGGAGCAACAACGGCTCAGCCGCAAAGTGATAGACCACACAAGTTCACAGAACGGGACCTCCGAGTGCTGAAGCGCGTAGCATGTAAAAGTTCTGTCGTCGGTTGCAACACTCACTACAGAGTTCCAAACTGCCTCTGGAAGCAATGTTAAAAGAAGAACTGTTTGTCAGGAGCTTCATGAAATGAGTTTCCATAGCCGAGCGGCCGCACACAAGCCTAAGATCACCATACGCAATGTCAAACGTTGGTTGGAGGCGTTTCCACTTGGGAGCAGTGGAAACGCGTTCTCTGGAGTGATGAATCACACTTCACTATCTGGCAGTCCGACGGACAAATTTGGGTTTGGCAGGTGCCAGGAGAAGGCTTCCTGGCCCAATACATAGTGCCAATGTAAAGTTTGGTGGAGGAGGAATAATGGTCTGGGGCTGTTTTTCATGGTTTGGGCTAGGCCCCTTAGTTCCAGTGAAGGGAAATCATAATGCTACAGCATACAATGACATTCTAGATGATTCTGTGTTTCCAACTCTGTGGCAACAGTTTGGGGAAAGGCCCTTTACTGTTTCAGCATGACAATGCCCCCGTGCACAAAGCGAGGTCCATACAGGAATGGTTTGTCGAGGTCGAGGAACTTGACTGGCCTGCACAGAGCCCTGACCTCAACACCATCGAACACCTTTTGGATGAATTGGAACGCCGACTACGAGCCAGGCCTAATCAACCAACATCCCCAACATCACTAATGCTCTTGTGGCTGAATGGAAGCAAGTCCCAGCAGCAATGTTCCAACATCTAGCAGCAAAGTGGGGGGACCAACTCCATATTAATACTCATGATTTTGGAATGACATGTTTTTCGACGAGCACATGTCCACATACTTTTGGTAATGTAGTGTGTGTGTATATATAGCAAGACATATATAGATAGAGAAGAGAATGTGCATGGTGCAGGACGCAGACACAATCTACTGCTTCAGACTCTGGACATCTGACAGCAACTTACCAGAGAGACCATGACAGCTGACTATCACCTCTGTCCAGTATGTGGCTTGTTGCACCACATTGGCAGACAAGAGTTTAAAAGATCAGTCAGCTGGCTTTTGTGGGAGCATTCATGTCAATTTTAGACTAGCTTAGCTTAACTAATAAAGTTAGTTATTTTAGGATGTTTTTTTAGCGAGCATACATAACTTAAGCTAGCTAGCTAGTCAACTTAACTTCGAAAATGTCGACAACTGGCCAGCTGTAAATTGGTGAGTTGCCACCTGACTCAATTACCTTATTCGCTTTCATTCAAAGTAAAACAGCTAACGCGCTAGCTAGCCAAATTTAGCTGACTGAAGTCCGTTCCAAGTGCCAGTGGCCGTTGCTATATCTGGCAAAGTTAGCTAGCTAGGGAAGTAAGCATCCATCAAGCTAGACATAGTTAACTAGCTAACGTTAGCAATATGACTAACAAAATAAACCAGTGAACAAGTTTTGTTTATAGGTTCCCGACACAACGTTAGCCTTGGTGACAATGTGTTAGCTAACTGTTGCTTTCACAGTCATTGACCAAATAACTTACTGAAAGAGTTTACTTTGATAGCTATTATTAGCTACATACACAAAGCAACTCACCTGGCTAACTTCATCTCCTCTGCATATGTTAGCTAGTGTCACGCCCTGACCTTAGTATTCTATGTATTCTGTATTATTTTGGTCAGGTCAGGGTGTGATGAGGGTGGGTATGATTGTTTTGTATTGTCTAGGGTTTTTCGTATGTCTAGGTGTGTGTGTGTAGTCTAGGCATATGTAGGTCTATGGTGGCCTGAATTGGTTCCCAATCAGAGGCAGCTGTTTATCGTTGTCTCTGATTGGGGATCCTATTTAGGTTGCCATTATTCATTTTAGTTTTGTGGGTTATTGTCTATGTGTAGTTGCCTGTTTCAGCATGCTTTTTTTATAGCTTCATGTTCGTTTTGTTATTTTTGTTAGTTTGTTTAGTGTTTCTTCGTTTAATTAAAGAGTATGTATTCATATCACGCTGCGCCTTGGTCTCCTCCTTACGACGAACGAGACAGAATAACCCACCATAAAAGGACCAAGCAGCGTGATAAAGAGGAGTGGACATCATGGACATCAATGAGTGGAGGACAACCTGGACCAGGGAGGAGGTAATGGCAGGGGACAAGACCTTGCCATGGAAGCAGGTGGAAACAGCGCAGGAGGAACGGCGATACTACGAGGAGAAATACCGGAGAATAGAGGAACTGCGACGATATGAGGGTACACGGCTAGCACGGAAGCCCGAGAGGCAGCCCCAAGATTTTATTTTGGGGGGGCACATGAGGAGATTGGCTGAGTCAGGTAGGAGACCTGAGCCAACTCCTCGTGCTTACCGTCGGGAGCGTGTAACTGGTCAGGCACCGTGTTATGCAGAGATGCGCARGGTGTCTCCAGCTCGCATTCTTAGCCCGGTGCGCTCTATTCCAGCTCCTCGCATTTGCCGGGCTAGAATGGGCATCCAGCCAGGACATATTGAGCCAGCTCTATGTTCTGGATCTCCAATGCATCTCCACGGTCCAGTGTATCCTGTTCCCCCTCCTCGCACTCGCCCTGAGGTGCGTGTCCTCAGCCCGGTACCACCAGTTGGCACCGATAACGTACCAGGCCTCCAGTGGCCTCCAGGGTCCAGTATGCCCTGTTCCCCCTCCTCGCACTCCGCCCTGAGGTGCGTGTCCTCAGCCCGGTACCACCAGTTCCGGCACCACGTACCAGCCTCCAGTGCGCCTCCAGGGTCCAGTATGCCCTGTTCTGCTCCTCGCACTCGCCCTGAGGTGCGTGTCTCAGCCGCGGTACACGCACCAAGTTCCGGCACCGAGCACCCATGGCCTCCAGTGCATCCAGTGCGGCGGCCCAGACCGAGTCCGGCGAACAGTACCCAGTCCAGAGCGTCCGCGACAGTACCCGTCCAGAGCGTCCGGCGACAGTACCCAGTCCAGAGCGTCCGGCGACAGTACCCAGTCCAGAGCGTCCGGCGACAGTACCCAGTCCAGAGCGTCACTCGTTGTTTATAGCTTCACGTTCGTTTTGTTATTTTTGTTAGTTTGTTTCGTGTTTCTTTGTTTAATTAAAGAGTATGTATTCATATCACGCTGCGCCTTGTTCTCCTCCTTACGACGAACGTGACAGCTAGTCTAGCAGTGTGTTGCATTTCAGACCGCCGACCTTCAAGTCTACCTCCAACAAAAGGACATGATGTAATGTAGCTAGCAACATTTTTCTGTAACCATGGGCACCACAACTGAGACAAAAAAAACATATTATATACACACTACCGGTCAAAAGTTTGAGAACAACTTCTCATTCATGGGTTTTTATTTATTTTTACTATTTTCTACATTGTAGAATAATAGTGAAGACATCAAAACTATTAAATAACACATATGGAATCATGTAGTAACCAAAAACGTGTTAAACAAATCTAAATATATTTTATATTTGAGATTCTTCAAATAGCCACCCTTTGACTTGATGACAGCTTTGCACACTCTTGGCATTCGCTCAACCAGCTTCATGAGCTTCATGAGGTAGTCACATGGAATGCATTTCAATTAGCAGGTGTGCCTTCTTAAAAGTTTGTTTGTGGAATTTCTTTCCTTCTTAACGCGTTTGAGCCAATCAGTTGTGTTGTGACAAGGTAGGGGGGTAAACAGAAGATGGCCCTATTTGGTAATATAGCAAGTCCATATTATAGCAAGAACAGCTCAAATAAGCAAAGACAAACGACAGTCCATCATTACTTTAAGACATGAAGGTCAGTCAATACAGAAAATGTCAAGAACTTTGACAGTTTCTTCAAGTGCTGTCGCAAAAACCATCAAGCGCTATGATGAAACTGGTTCTCATGAGGACCACCACAGGAAAGGAAGACCCAGAGTTACCTCTGCTGCAGAGGATAAGTTCATTAGAGTTACCAGCTTCAGAAATTGCAGCCAAAATAAATTGTTTACAGAATTCAACAGTCACATCTCAACATCAACTTTTCAGAGGAGACTGTGTGAATCAGGCCTTCATGGTTGAATTGCTGCACAGAAACCACTACTAAAATACACAAATAAGAAGAAGAAACTTGCTCGGGCCTTGAAACACGACCAATGGACATTAGACCGGTGGAAATTTGTCCTTTTGTCTGGAGTCCAAATAGTTTTTTTTTGTTTCCAACTGCCATTTCTTTGTGAGACAGGGTGTGGGTGAACAGCATATGTGTATTTCCCACCGTAAAGCATGGAGGAGGAAGTGTGATGGTGTGGGGGTGCATTGCTGGTAACACTGTCTGTGATTTATTTAGAATTCAAGGCACACTTAACCAGCATGGCTACCACAGCATTCTGCAGCGATACGCCATCCCATCTCGTTTGGGCTTAGTGGGACTATGATTTGTTTTTCAACAGGACAATGACCCAACACACTTCCAGGCTGTGTAAGGGCTATTTAACCAAGAAGAAGAGTGATGGAGTGCTGTGTCAGATGAACTGGCCTCCACAGTCCCCCGACCTCAACCAAATTGAGATGGTTCGGGATGAGTTGGACCGCAGAGTGAAGGAAAAGCAGCCAACAAGTGCTCGGCATATGTGGGAACTCCCTCAAGACTGTTGGAAAAGCATTCCAGGTGAAGCTGGTTGAGAGAATGCCAAGAGGTTGCAAAGCTGTCATCAAGTCAAAGGGTGGCTATTTGTAGAATCTCAAATATAAAATATATTTAGATTTGTTTTATAACTTTTTTGGTTACTACATGATATATGTTATTTCATAGTGTTGATGTATTCACTATTATTATACAATGTAGAAAATAGTAAAAATAAATACAAATCCTTGAATGAGTAGTTGTTCTAAAACTTTTGACTGGTAGTGTGTATATATAGCTAATTTGTAATTAACAACAAATTATAGACATTTAATATTTTTTGTTTAAATCCAATTATTATTCAAAAAATCTCTCAACTACATGGCAACTGATTTGAATGATGAATGAAAATGTCAGATTTCAGGCTCCTTGGATATGATAAACTCAGCAAAAAAGGAAACGTCCCTTTTTCAGGACCCTGTCTTTCAAAGATAATTTGTAAAAATCCAAATAACTTCACAGATATTCATTGTAAAGGTTTTAAATAATGTTTCCCATGCTTGTTCAATGAACCATAAACAATTAATGAACATGCACCTGTGGAACGGTCATTAAGACACTAACAGCTTACAGACGCTAGGCTGGTCACAGTTATGAAGGTCACAGTTATGAAAACTTAGGTTACTAAAGAGGCCGTTCTACTGACTCTGAAAAACACCAAAAGAAAGATGCCCAGGGTCTCTGCTCATATGCGTGAACGTGCCTTAGGCATGCTGCAAGYAGGCATGAGGACTGCAGATGTGGCCAGGGCAATAAATTGCAATGTCCGTACTGTGAGACGCCTAAGACAATGCAACAGGGAGACAGGACGGACAGCTGATCGTCCTCGCAGCGGCAGACCACGTGTAACAATACCTGCACAGGATCGGTACATCTGAACATCACACCTGTGGGACAGGTACAGGATGGCAACAACAACTGCCTGAGTTACACCAGGAACGCACAATCCCTCTATCAGTGCTCAGACTGTCCGCAATAGGCTGAGAGAGGCTGGACTGAGGGCTTGTAGGCCTGTTGTACGGCAGGTCCTCACCAGACATCACTGGCAACAACGTCGCCTATAGGCACAAACCCACTGCCGCTGGACCAGACAGGACTGGCAAATAGTGCTCTTCACTGACGAGTCGCGGTTTTGTCTCACCAGGAGTGATGGTCGGATTCGCGTTTATCGTCGAAGGAATGAGCGTTGCACCGAGGCCTGTACTCTGGAGCGGGATCGATTTGGAGGTGGAGGGTCCGTCATGGTCTGGGGCGATGTGTCACAGCATCATCGGACTGAGCTTGTTGTCATTGCAGGCAATCTCAACGCTGTGCGTTACAAGGAAGACATCCTCCTCCCTCATGTGGTACCCTTCCTGCAGGCTCATCCTGACATGTCCCTCCAGCATGACAACGCCACCAGCCATACTGCTCGTTCTGTGCGTGATTTCCTGCAAGACAGGAATGTCAGTGTTCTGCTATGGCCAGCGAAGAGCCCGGATCTCAATTCCATTGAGCACGTCTGGGGCCTGTTGGATCAGAGGGTGAGGGCTAGGGCCATTCCCCCCAGAAATGTCTGGGAACTTGCAGGTGCCTTGGTGGAAGAGTGGGGTAACATCTCACAGCAATAACTGGCAAATCTGGTGGAGTCCATGAGGAGGAGATGCACTGCAGTACTTAATGCAGCTGGTGGCCACACCAGATACTGACTGTTACTTTTGATTTTGACCTCCCCTTTGTTCAGGGACACATTATTCAATTTATGTTAGTCACATGTCTGTGGAACTTGTTCAGTTTATGTCTCAGTTGTTGAATATTGTTATGTTCATACAAATATTTACACATGTTAAGTTTGCTGAAAATTAACACAGTTGACAGTGAGAGGCCGTTTCTTTTTTTGCTGAGTTTATATGACTGGATATGTGGATAAAGGACATAAGATACACCATTAATTCACCACAGAATTTCAACAAACTGAAAATCACAAATCACTCAACAATTAGCTATAGTAAAGGTTCCCCTCTGTTAATAGTCCTTAATCGGTAGTGACCAGCATTTATTGTTTCAGTCTGGGCAGAATAAGGGCTACATACATTATTATCGGATTACACACAGAAAAGTGCCCTTTAGAATTTGGTAGGGTTCCAGTATTATACACTTCCCCTGAGTAGGAGTCCATACTCCGTAGGGTGCCAGTAGTATCCTCAGTAGATTCCCACAGGAAGAGTCCATGTAAGGTCCCTCCCTTAGGTGGTCAATACTCCGTAAGGTCCCTATACTTCCCTCAGGAGGAGTACATACTCAGTAGGGTCCCAGTACTCAGTAGGACCGTCCCTCAGAAGGAGTTATAGTCAGTAGGGTCCCAGCACTATACTCAGTAGGGTCCCTCAGGAGGCAGTACATACCAGTAGGGTTCCCAGTACTCAGTAGGACCTCCCTCAGAAGGAGTTATAGTCAGTAGGTCGCCGAGCTATACTCAGTAGGGTCCTCAAGGAGGAGTACATACTCAGTAGGGTCCCAGTACTCAGTAGGACCATCCCTCGAAGGAGTTATAGTCAGTAGGGTCCCAGCATAATACGTCAGCGGTCCTCAGAGAGTACATACTCAGTAGGGTCCCAGTACTCAGTAGGACCATCCCTCAGGAGGAGTTATATCGTAGTAGGGTCCCAGCACTATAACCTCAGAGGGTCCCTCAGGAGGAGTACATACTCAGTAGGTGTCCCAGTACTCAGTAGGACCATCCTCAGGAGGAGTTCTAAGTCAGTAGGGTCCCAGCACTATACCTCAGCAGGGTCCCTCAGGAGGAGTACATACTCCGTAGTAGATGGTATTGAATAGGAGGTAGGACAGAGGGAAGGCCATGCGGGAGTAGGAGTCGATCAAGTAGCTGTTGCTAAGTAGCAGATCCACGTTCTCTTGCACCGACCGTTGCCGGCGGAGACGTGTCCCTCGGTGGGGGGTCCTCAGGGTTCTGGAGAGGAGTTCTGTGATGGTTGGAGGTCATGGAGGTTGGCAGACGGGGGAACGGGGTCAGCGCAATGTCACTGTCATGGAAACAGCCGTCGAAGGCCATGGCTTTGCTGGCGTTGTACGAGGTTGGGAGCTGGAATGGGGGGACAGACAGACACACATACAGATATATAAACTCTCCATATAATATATCTGTGTATCTATAGATGTTACAACATAGACCATGGAGACTAGGAGATAAAACTAATATCGTCTCCAACCTGGGGACAAAGTTAGCGAGAAACTTGTGATGATTTCTGGAAGTGATGATTTCTTGGCGTCCTTTTCTATCTAACCACTAGAGAGCAGTGTTGTGCAGAGAGAATACTCTCCCCACAAATATCCTGTCAGGGACAGCGCCTCTGCTCCAGGTATAATATGGATGACCTCTGACCTTCCTCTCTTCAGTCGTCTCATCTCCTCCAGCGTAGAGCAGTAGTTGACAGCAGCATATTCTATCACTGACAGGAACACAAACAGGAGCTGGTCCACAGGTAGATGTCCACTGCCTTCACATAGGACACCTGGAAACACACACACACACACACCACACAACACACACCACACACACACACACACACACACACACACACACACACACACACACACACACACACACACACACACACACAACACACACACACCACACACACACACACAGAGTAAGAATTAAACCTCAAGTAAACTCGCTAGTTCCTCACCCACCCACACATACACACTCAGTCACTTACCTGTGGCATAGAGGAGGACACACCAGTGATGATGGTGGACATGGTCAGTACTGTAGTGATACCTGAAGGGAGAGGACGGCAGGCGTGTTAGGGCTGTAGAGCTCTGAAGGGAGAGGAGTGTGCGTATAATCATGTGAATTGGGTGTGTAGCCAGGTGTTTTCAGGGGTGTGTTTCCTGGTGTGTGTTTGTGTTTACCTAGGGAGACACGTGCAGGCACAGCCCTCCTGTCAATCCAGAAGGAGACCCAGGACAGCAGAACCATCAGCATGGTGGGGAAATATGTCTGCAGCATGAAGAAGAAGATATGTCTCCTCAGGATGAAGTTTATATACAACCTGTTATACCAACCTAGAGAGAGAGAGAGAGGGAGAGAGGGGATAGGTGATGGGGTGAGAGAGGGGAGAGAAAAAGAGAGAAAGAAAGGGACAGCGTGAGAGATTGAGACAAAGTGACTAAATCCCTTACATACATACCCTTATTCCACATTTTGATGTGTTACAGCCTGAATTCAAAATGGAATAAATATATTTGTTTTCTCACCGATCTACACACAATACCCCATAATGACAAAGCGAAAGCCAGTTTTTAGAAATGTTTGCAAATGGATTGAAAATTAAATACAGACATATCTAATTTAGATAAGTATTCACACTCCTGAGTCAATACATGTTAGAATCACCTTTGGCAGCGATTACAGCTTTAAGTATTTCTGGGTAAGTCTCTAAGAGCTTTACACAACGGGATTGCACAATATTTGCTAATTATCTTTTTAAAATTCTTCAAGCTCTGTCGAATTGATTGTGGATCATTGTTAGACAGCCATTTTTAAGTCTTGCCATAGATTTTCAAGCCAATTTAAGTCAAAACTCGAACTAGGTCACTCAGGAACATTCAATGTCATCTTGGTAAGCAACTCCAGTGTATATTTGCACTACTGTTTTGGGTTGTTGTCCTACTGAAAGGTGAATTAATCTCCCAGTGTCTGTTGGAAAGCAGATTGAACCATGTTTTCCTCTAGGATTTTGCCTGTGCTCAGCTCTATTCCATTTATTTTTATCCACCAAAAAATCCCTAGTCCTTGCCGATGASAAMCATACCCATAACATGATGCAGCCACCCCCATGCTTGAAAATATGAAGAGTGGTACTCAGTGATGTGTTCGGTTAAATTTGCCCCAAACATAACGCTTTGTATTCATGACATGAAGTTAAATTCTTTCCACATTTTTGCAATTTTACTTTAGTGCCTTATTTCTAAACAGGATGCATGTTTTGGAATATTTTTTATTCTGTACAGGCTTCCTTCTTTTCACTCGGTCATTTAGGTTAGTATTGTGTAGTAACTACAATGATGTTGATCCATCCTCAGTTTTCTCCTATCACAGCCATTAAACTCTGTAACTGTTTTAAAGTCACCATTGGCCTCATGGTGAAATAAATCCCTGAGCAGTTTCCTTTCTCTCCGGCAAATAAGTCAAGAAGGACGCCTGTATCTTTGTGGTGACTTGATACACCATCCAAAGTGAAATTAATAACTTCACCATACTCAAAGGGATATTCAATGTATGCTTTTTTGATCCATCTACCAATACGTGCCCTTCTTCGCAAGGCCTTGGAAAACTTCCCTGGTCTTTGGGGTTGAATCTGTGTTTGAAATTGACTGCTCGACTGAGGGACCTTACAGATAATTTTACCTTTATTTAACTAGGCAAGCCAGTTAAGAACAAATTCTTATTTACAATGACGGCCTAACAAAAGGCAAAAGACCTCCTGCGGGGACGGGAGCAGGGATAAAATGTTTTTAAAAAATGAACATATAAATATAGGACAAAACACACATCACGACAAGAGAGAAAACACAACACTACATAAAGAGAGACCTAGACAACAACATAGCAAGACAGCAATACATGACAGCACAGCATGGTAGCAACACAGCATGACAACAACATGGTAGAAACACAACATGGTAGCAGCACAAAACATGGTACAAACATTATTGTGCACAACAGCACAAAGGGCAAGTAGGTAGAGACACCAATACATCACGCTACATCACGCAAAGCAGCCACAACAATACATCACGCAAAGCAGCCACAACTGTCAGTAAGAGTGTCCATGATTGAGTCTTTGAATGAAGAGATTGAGATAAAACTGTCCAGTTTGAAGGCAGATTTATAAGGCAGTCATTCAAAAATCAAGTTAAACACTACTATTACAATATGTCCATGCAACTTATTATGTGACTTGTTAAGCACATTTTTACTCCTGAACTTATTTAGTCTTACCAAAACAAAGGGGTTGAATACTTATTGACTCAAGACATTTCAGCTTTTCATTTTTTATTAATTTGTAAACATCATTCCATTATACATTATGGTGTATTGTGTGTAGGCCAGTGACATAAAATCTCAATGTAATCAATTTGAAACTCAGGCTGTAACACAACAAAATGTGGAAAAAGCCAAGGGGTGTGAACTCTTTCTGAAGGCACTGTAATGCCCAAGGTGCAATTTCGATATTTGGTTGTGCATCAGCAGTTTCCTCTTGTTATGTAATTCACTGATAGATGTCAGAGAGCTATTTATAACCTGTCAGAAATGTCCAGTTGATCAACTAGCCCATGTTAGCTAGATAGCTGGTTAGCCTAACGTACCAATCTAAATCTTGTATTTATCATGCCCAGATTACGTGCCCAGGGGCCTCGACCCCCAGGGGGCCCCTATTGAMTTTGTTGAGTCACTCAGGTATCATATGAAAACACATAAGACATGGCAAAATGTGTAGTATTGCAAGAAATTTGCTTTTAAACTGGGTGGGGGTTTGTTACTATGCCAATAAATATCTATCCGGACCCTTGCCACCTAGGAAATTTGTGTGACCGGACCTTCTCAAATAGTAGTTGAGTACCCCTGGTCTAAATGGTATGAGAGATGAGACACATGGAACGCAGAACACACACACAAATATCCAGACAGACCTGTGCTGCTGTAGAAGGCCAGCCCACTGGAAGGGTGGAACTTCTTGATGAAGAACTGAGACAGAACCATCTCATCTGTCCTCAGAGAGTCGTTGCCATTCTTCCAATACAACATTAGATCATTCTCATTATACGCATCTAGAAAGGGGGATGGAGAGAGGGAGAGAGAGAGTTTGGTGTGTATTTGTTTAACCAATCAATCAGCAATCAGAATGTTAGTGTGGGTGCAGGTTTATATTTAGGGTTTATATTTATATATGCAGGTTTATATTTACAGTATGTGTGTGTGTGCATGTGTGCTGCTGCGTGATGTGTGTATGTCAGTGTGACTCACAGCTCTCTAGTTCCAGTGAACAGTTCTGTGTGTCCAGAGGGAAGCTGCTGAAGTCCATGGAGCAAAGAGCAGTCACTGTGATCCTATAACACCCACATAATAATCATATGCCAACAGATAAGATACAGTAAACCTACATATAGTAACACACACACACACACACACATTGATGCTCTACCTGACGCTGTAGAGTATGCTTCCGTCAGGATAGACCCTGATCATGATGTTCTCCATGGTGGTGTCATGGATGAAGGACCTCTTGGAGTGGACGAAGAACACGTCAGGAACCCACATCTTCTTCACCAGACGCCCATCAAATGTCCTGCTCACGTTGCTACGAGATGGAAACGCCAGCCGCTCATCCTTCCAGTAGTGGCGCAGGTACAGAGTCATGGTGAAGTCCTGAGCAGAACACACACTCATGATTAAACACACTCAGACACGTGTGTGGATTATACACACACATGTATAGATTAAACACCAAGGGTACACAGGCTCATACCATGTTGACCTCTGAAATGCTGTCGATGCTCTCCACCTGAACATCAATGCCTACAGGGATGGCTGCACCTGAGAACACACACGCACACACATCTGGTCAGGACCGGCAGAGCTCCTCATCCAAACCACCAAAACAGAGAAACAAACACCAACACCCTCATGCATGCTTCAGTGTTTCTTGCCTCGAAGCGAGCATCAAAGGCATTTAGCTCATCTGGGCAGCTCGCGGCTGGGTTTCACTTTGTAGTCCGTAATATTTTTTAAGCCCTGCCACATCCGACGAGCACTTATAAGCGTCCGGATTAGTGTACCGCTCCTTGAAAGCGGCAGCTCTAGCCTTTAGCTCGGTGCGGATGTAGCCTGTAATCCATGGCTTCTGGTTGGGAAATGTACGTACGGTCAATGTGGTGACGACGTCATTGATGCACTTATTGATGAAGCCGGTGACTGAGGTAGTAAACTCCTCAATGCCATTGGATGGATCCCGGAACATATTCCAGTCTGTGCTAGCAAAACAGTCCTGTAGTGTAGCATTCGCGTCATCTGAACACTTCCCTATTGCGCGAGTCACTGGTACTTACTGGTTTAGTTTTTGCTTGTATGCAGGAATCAGGAGGATAGAGTTATAGTCAGATTTGCCAAATGGAGGGCGAGGGAGAGCATTGTATGCGTCTCTGTGTGTGGAGTAAAGAGGGTCAAGAGTATTTTTTTCCTCTGGTTGCATGTGACATGCTGGTAGAAATGAGGTAAAATGGATTTAAGTTTGCCTGAATTAAAGTCCCCAGCCACTAGGAGCGCCGCTTCTGGATGATGAGCATTTTCTTGTTTGCTTATGGCCTTATACAGCTGGTTGAGTGCAGTCTTAGTGCTGGCATSGSWTTGTGATGGTAAATAGACGGCTATGAAAAATATAGATGAGAACTCTCTTGGTAGATAGTGTGTTCTACAGCTTATAATAAGGTAATCTATCTCTGGCGAACAATACCTCTTTAATATTAGACATCGCGCACCAGCAGTTATTGACAAATAGACACACCCTCTCCCCACCAGACGTAGCTGCTCTGTCCTGCCAATGCACGGAGAAGCCAGCCAGCTCTATATTATCCGTGTCGTCGTTTGGCCACGTCTCGTGAAACATAAGATATTACAGTTTTTTATGTCCTGTTGGTAGGATAGTCTTAATCGTAGATCGTCCACTTTGTTTTCCAATGATTGCACGTCGGCAAATAATACGAAGGGTAGTGGTGGTTTACCTACTCATCGGCAAAATCTTACAAGGCACTCCACCCCCTTTTTCTCCGTCTTTTCTTCACGCTGATGGCGGGAATTTGGGACTTGTCTTGACAAACCATCCTTCACATCAGACTCATTAAATAAAAAATCTTAGTCCAGGTGGAGTAATCGCTGCTGTGATGACCAGAAACTATTTTCAGTCATAAGAGACGGTAGAAGCAACATTATGTACAAAATGAGTTACAAACAATGCAAAAAAATAAACATAATAGCACGGTTGGTTAGGAGCCCGTAAAACGGCAGCCATCAACGGTGGTGCCATTATTATATGTGTGTGTTTTTATTGGTCATTTTTTTATGGGTGTGAAGTATGTTGATGTTCTCCGAATGCTAGCAGCCTTTCAGCCCAATAAACATTGTTTTAAATGAACCTCCCTCACAATTAAACAAACCACACACACACACCACATCTTCTAATTAAGCCTCTGCTTCCTCCTGTTACACAGAGTGACTCATAAACCAACAGAATAAACATCTCTATATTAAAGTTAAAGCCTTATTAACCAGTCAACTCTCTCTCTCACTGTCAATTACTTGTTTGGGTAGTATGAAGGCCTTTGGGTAGTATGTAGGCCACACACACACACACACACACACACCACACACACAACACACCAACACACACACACCACACACACACACACACACACACACACACACACACACACACACACACACAACACACACACACACACACACACACACACACACACATGTAACAGTATAACTTTAGACCGTCCCTCGCCCCGACCTCGGCGCGAACCAGGACCCTGCACACATCACAACTGACACCCACGAAGCGTCGTTACCTCATCGCTCCACAAAAGCGCGCCCTTGCAGAGCAAGGCAACACTCATCTAGGTTTCAGAGCAAGTGACGTAACTGATTGAAACGCTACTAGCGCGTACCGCTAACTAGCTAGCCATTTCACATCCGTTACACTCACCCCCCTTTCAACCGCCTCCTTTTCCGCAGCAACCAGTGATCCGGGTCAACAGCATCAATGTAACAGTATAACTTTAAACTGTCCCCTCGCCCCAACACGGGCGCGAACCAGGGACCTTCTGCACACATCAACAACGGTCGCCCACGAAGCATCGTTACCCATCGCTCCACAAAAGCCACGGCCCTTGCAGAGCAAGGTGCAACACTACTTCTAGGTTTCAGAGCAAGTGACGTAACTGATTGAAACGCTACTAGCGCGTACCCGCTAACTAGCTAGCCATTTCACATCTGTTACACACACACACAGTGTAATGTGGGTCAGTGTTGGTTTGGGAGCGATGTGTTCAGGGAAACCCAGTGGCCTGCAGATCCTCTCATAGCACAGCCATCYTACGCATCATTAAAGGGGGACAGAGAGTGACTGATTGGATTAATTTTAGTGTTTCCTGTGTATGGTGGACATGCGTGTTTCTCACCTCCAAAGCCAGGTCTCATAGCGAAGTCGTGCTCCTCGATCCTCAGCAGCTGTTCAGTCTTAATGAGCAGAGACTTGGTGCTGTCCTGCCTCGTCAGTTTATGGTCTATACGCCTGGAAAGACAACACACATTATAAACCCACACACCCCAACACCCTGCAATAGTTGAGAAATATGTTTCTTTAATAAGAATGTAATTGTAGGGTTTGATTGAAGAAACACAGCCTGCGGTTTTCACAACAGCCCTCCCACATACACACACTGCCAAATTTGGTAATTAGCTACTCCCTGGAATCACTCCAGACTTCTACCGGGCCGGCACTCCGTAACTTGATGAAGACTGATATAGCTGGAAGCCAAGGTGGACCCCAGGTCGGGGAGTAAGAGCAATGAAAAAATAACAGCAATGGTTCTCAAACCTCTCCTTGGGACTGCCAGACATTTCACAATTTTGTTGTAGCACTGAATAGATCAAATACATGGAACGGTTGTGTGTCCCCAGGAGAGGTTTGAGAAGCACTGAATTACAGGATGTATAGGGTTATGGAGGTATGTGGTTTACAGGGTTACGAAGTTACGTGTGTGCATGCCAGGGTTGGGGTCAATTCCATTTCAATTCCAGTCAATTCAGAAAGTAAACCAAATTCCAATTCCAAACATTGGAGAGTTTGAATTTCAGTGTACTTTCTGAATTGACTGGAATTCAAAAGGAATTGACCCCAACACCCGGCCAGCATGCGTGCCTATAGTATGTGTCCTCCTACCCTCTGTGTTTGTTCTTGCTGTGCTCCCCCACGTAAACGTCTTTGTGCCTCCGTCGTCCCGGGTTACGGATCCCTGTCACCATTGTTACAGGCCACGTCACGGCCCAGACCAAGCACAGCCACTTCACGGCCAGAAGGACAGCGTTCATGATGTGGTCAGGGTTGGAGTTAGAGGTCAGGAGTTCAGTTCATCTTTATGTAGCCAGTATAGTCCACAGAGCAATAACATGTGTCACGTTTTTTCCAGGGAAACATGAACTAATAAAAGCATATTAGAAAAAGAAATGACGGTCACTTAAAGCAGGGACTCCAATAGAACTATGATCACTCCGATCACAGTCAGGGGTTGGGGTTGATGGTTGTGGTCCTTGTTGCAGTGATGATGGTTGTGGTCCTTGTTGCACTGTTGATGGTTGTGGTCGTGGTTGCAGTGATGATGGTTGTGGTCCTTGTTGCACTGTTGATGGTTGTGGTCGTGGTTGCAATGTTGATGGTTGTGGTCGATGATCACTCACCACACAGCTGCATTTCTTCAAATACTCCAAGATGTGATGAGTGTGTTGTTAGCTCTTCGTCCTCATAAAAGTGTCCTGATGTTCCATTGATCTTTCATTCTCTCTCCAAGTGTAGAAACACCCGGCCAGCGTGTCGTGTGTTTTTGTTTTGGAGAACCTCTATCTTCTCTCTAATATTCTCTCTCCTCTCGTCAGTTGCTTGCTCTCTCTCTTTCTGTGTTTACCTCTGGCACCTTCTCTGCCTCTCTCTATCTCTCCCCATCTATATTATCTGTGGTTCAGTGAATCTGTCTCTCTCTGATTAAAATCAATATAAATCCATTCCTCTGCCGATAGAATGACACAAATTCCACTCAAATCCTCTTATCTGCAGCCCTGGCAATCTCTCACTAATCTACTAACTGAGGGAGGGCACACACACACATGCACAAGCACATACACACACATATACACACACACTCCCTTCAGTAATCAGGCTGTACTCCACTTGCGAATTAATACAAATATGGCATATACTGTAATTACACAGGATTAACATCTACGTCCAGGTGTGTGCGCATTAGTGTGTGTCTTTGAATGTCCACATATCTATCAGTATTTGAGTTCTCTCTAATGTGTGTGTGTGTGTGTGTGTGTGTGCGTGCGTGCGTGCGTGCGTGCGTGCGTGCGTGCGTGCGTGCGTGCGTGCGTGCGTTGTCATACCCAGTGGTATAAAGTACTTAGGTAAAAATACTTAAAAGTACTACTTTTGGGGGATATCTGTACTTTACTTTACTATTTCTATTTTTGACATATTTTACTTTTACTTCACTACATTCCTAAAGAAAACTATGTACTTTTTACTCCATACATTTTCAACGACACTCAAAAGTACTTGTTACATTTTGAATGCTTAGCAGGACAGGAAAATGGTCTAATTCACACACTTATCAAGAGAACATCCCTGGTCATCCCTACTGCCTCTGGCTCACTAAACACATGCTTTGTTTGTAAATTATGTCTAAGTGTGGGAGCGTGCCCCTGGCTTTCCGTAAATGTAAAAAACAAGAAAATGGTGTAATCTTGTTTGCTTAATATAAGGAATTTGAAATGATTTATACTTTTACTTTTGATACTTAAGTATGTTTTAGCAATTACATTTACTTTTGATACTTAAGTATATTTGAAACCAAATACTTTTAGACTGTTACTCAAGTAGAATTTTACTGGGTGACTTTGACTTTAGTAATTTTCTATGAATGTATCTTTACTTTTACTCAAGTATGACAATTGGGTACTTTTTCCACCACTGGTCATACCCACCTCCTAACTAATTACCCCCCTGACTCTCCCTCAAAGCACAGGGATTTTTCTGTGTGTGTTTGTTCTCCAAGTAACCAGTTGGTTCAGTCCAGTCAAACTCCTCACTCTCAAAAGAAATTGGGAGCAGTTCTCTCTTTGGCCTCCTCTCTCCCCTCTTCCTCCCTAATGTTCTCTAAACATGGACCAGGGTAGTAACTATCTCACGCAAGTGTGCTTTTCAGTTCTCTCTTTTTTATAGGAAGTAACTTAGTCACTACAGAGCTATACACAATATAGCACTGAACACACACTTTATAGACGTAGTAATAATATTAAGTCATTTAGTCCATTCCTTCCTAACACTAACCCCCAAAATCCTAACCAGAACACAAACCAACACCAGGGTGTTTTTTTACACACCAGAATCAATAGGTTAGCCAGATAACTCTGATCAACACTTAATACTTTTGATGGAAGTATTTAATGTGTACAAGTAATTGCGGTTGGTCATGCAGGGTTCCCTTGGTCTCTACCTTGGTCTCAGTGGGACTCTCTGCTAAAATAAAGGGGAAATTAAAATAAAAGATATAAAGAAGTAAAGAACAGCTGAATACTTGTTGGTATCATTAAGTGTGATCATGTTAAGTGTTTCTGCTTTTATGAACTGGGAAACATTATTATTTCTGCATGGGTATACACCAGATCATAATTATGTTCTAGCCCTTCACTAGCACACCTGATTTAGTTAATCAATTAATCATCAAGCACTTGATTAGTTGAATCATGTGCCCGTGTGGGAGGCTAGAACAGAGAAGAGAAACACTGCACCAGAGGGTAATGACTCAACAAGTGTGTGTGATTATTCTGGAGATGTGTTCGCTGTCTAACCTGGTTCTGATTCTCTCTGATTCCATGTGTTGCTCCATCCTGTCCTGTGATTTCTCTGCCCTCTTTTCTGATGTATTCCGCTCTGTGTGTGTGTGTGTGTGTGTGTGTGTGTGTGTGTGTGTGTGTGTGTGTGTGTGTGTGTGTGTGTTTTGATCTGATTGGATAAATGATATGCCACACTTATCAGGTGGATGGATTATCTTGGTGAAGGAGAAATGCTCACTAACAGGGATGTAAACAAATTTGTGCCCAAATAATCCGGTTTTGTGTGTATCAAAAATTCTGGGATCATTTATTTCAGCTCATGAAACGTGGGACCAACACTTTACATATTGCGTTTATATTTTTGCTTAGTATACACCCAGTGAAATATTTGTCTCATTGTTCTATCTGTGGTACCACCATGTGGCTGTCACCTACACTACCGATCAAAAGGTTGGGGTCACTTAGAAATGCCCTTGTTTTTGAAAGAAAAGCACATTTTTTGCCCATTAAAATAACATCAAATTGATCAGAAATACAATGTAGACATTATTAATGTTGTAAATGACTATTGTAGCTGGAAATGTCAGATTTTTTATGGAATATCTACATAGGCGTACAGAGGCCCATTATCAGCAATCATCACTCTTGTGTTCCAATGGCACATTGTGTTAGCTAATACAAGTTTATCATTTTAAAAGGCTAATTGATCATTAGAAAACCCTTTTGCAATTATGTTTGCACAGCTGAAAGCTGTTGTGCTGATTAAAGAAAAAATAAAACTGTCCTTCTTTAGACTAGTTAAGTATCTGGAGCATCAGCATTTGTCAGTTCGATTACAGGCTCAAAATGGCCAGAAGCAAAGAACTTTCTCCTGAAACTCGACAGTCTATTCTTGTTCTGAGAAATGAAGGTTATTCCATGTGAGAAATTGCCAAGAAACTGAAGATCTGGTACAATGCTGTGTACTACTCCCTTCACAGAACAGCGCAAACTGGCTCTAACCAGAATAGAAAGAGGAGTGGGAGGCCCCGGTGCACAACTGAGCAAGAGGACAAGTACATTAGAGTGTCTAGTTTGAGAAACAGACGCCTCACAAGTCCTCAACTGGCAGCTTCAATAAATAGTACCCGCAAAACACCAATCTCAATGTCAACAGTGAAGAGGCGACTCCGGGACTTCCTCTGTTCTTTTGAACTTTGATTTAGAGTCTTTACCTGACAAACTAATATTTGTATATATGAGTTATGCTGTTAGAGCTTTTGTGCCGAATACACTGAGGTGTTCTAGGTGTCACGTTTATGGGCATGTTGCAGCTGCGTGTGGGAGGGAGAATCCAAGATGTGGAAAGTGTGCAGGAGGACATGGGACAGAGGACTGTAGTTTCAGTGGAAAAAATGTATGTGTGCCAACTGTAGGGTTGCCCATGTTGCCGGGGATCGGAAGTGTTCAGTACGAGAGGGGCAGGTTGAGGTGGCCAGGGTCAGAGAGGCAGGTTGAGGTGGCCAGGGTCAGAGAGGCAGGTTGAGGTGGCCAGGGTCAGAGAGGCAGGTTGAGGTGGCCAGGGTCAGATAGGCAGGTTGAGGTGGCCAGGGTCAGATAGGCCGGTTGAGGTGGCCAGGGTCAGAGAGGCAGGTTGAGGTGGCCAGGGTCAGAGGGGCAGGTTGAGGTGGCCATGGTCAGAGAGGCAGGTTGAGGTGGCCATGGTCAAAGTAGTGCAGAAGATGTCATATGCTCAGGTACTAAAGACAGTAGAGGAGGGTGGATCAAGGTTGAGGGATTCTGACAGGTTCTTTGTGAATAGTAGATATGTGAAAGAACAGAGGGATAGGCCAATGAGGGATGTACAGTACCAGTCAAAAGTTTGGACACACCTAATTATTCAATGTTTTTTCTTTATTTTTACTACTTTATAAATTGTAGAATAACAGTGAAGACATCAAAACTATTAAATAACAAATATGGAATCAAGTAGTAACCAAAAAAGTGTTAAACAAATCAAAATATATTTTAGATTCTTCAAAGTAGCCACCCTTTGCCTCGATGAGAGCTTTTCAGAAGGACATGGGTTAATGATTAAACTTAACTCTGAAAATACAACATAACTCTGACTAATTTCCACGCCCAACTTGAACAGGTACTACTGATACAATCTGACTTGATAAGGGAGTGACAGGTGATATGTTAACAACTGAGTTGTGTTTTGGATTTACAACCATTTGAAACACAGAGACAACGTGCTGGAGTCAGGTCACCATGAAGTCAAAAGGTCTAGCCATGGTGATTCTACTGTCGAGCGTCCGTCTCACAGACGGGGGAGGTGAGTAACAATAACCATCACAGTCCGTCTGTTATCTCCAGAACATCTGTAAACCTCTCTCCATCTGGATAAGGGTTGAGGGTGAAACATGGTAATTCAGAAAATGTATAATTTGAAAACATTTTGGTTATAAACAAATCAATATAAGACATGTTATTTTTATTGCTCATTATTACTGCATCTTATCATAGTTTAATTTGGGCAGCTCACCCACAGCACAGAGAAATTAATGTGATCTTAAGTGTTTTATAAGTGTTTTATTTGTCAAAGCAAAACCATTTACGCACAGACTTTGTACTGGAAAAAAGTATGTTGATTCACTGTACAATTATAAGGCAACCAGCTGCAATGGGATTGTGCTCAAACAGAAATGTTGTTGAGCAAACTCACAACAAAAAGTTTGTGCGTAAAAATTATCTTCAGCCAACTCACAATCCTATTGCAGCTGGTTGCCTTACATTGAATCAACATCATTTTTTTACAGTGTGGTGGAGACTGCATTATTATGATTATTGTGAAAATGTTTGATGTTCAGAAAAGGAGCATGGTAAAGGAACAAGTTATTATTTTATGAGTGCACAGCCTGAATGGTCACATTCTCTTCATACCCAAGGAACGTGACACAGTTATTTAATATACAGTACAAGTAAATCTCTGAGTTTCCTGGAATAGGTGGTGCTGTGCTATGAGTAAGAGGGAGGAATAAGGTGCAGTAGTCTTTCTTCAGGTCAGAGTGTGGCTGGGCCAGGGTGAGGTGGCAGTGGTTTCTCCTGACTGTCTGACCAAACGTACACCAGAATGGAGCGTGGTGTGTCTATCTACATGTACTATGCCAAGCCTTTGTCTAAAGAGCCATGTACCCAAATCAAGACAGTTTTGCTGGTCAGTTTAACTTACAGTATTTTAAAATTATTTTATTTAACTTTTATTTAACTTGGCAAGTCAGTTAATAACAAATTCTTATTTACAATGACGCCCTACCCCGGCCAAACCCGGATGACGCTGGGCCAATTGTGCGCCGCCCTATAGGACTCCCAATCACGGCCGGATGTGATACAGACTGGATAACTGAGTTTTTGACTAAGCTATCTCAGGAGTAAAGGAGTCAGGAGTAAAGGCAAAGTAATGTACAGTATCAAGGATTGCCATGACCAAATACCAATACAAAATCCAAGAGTATTTACCTGCATTTTTGTGTGTATTACACTCACATGAAAAAATACAACACTTTTCTATAGATTACTATAATACTATAGAATTCTGTATTAAACAGTAGTATACTGTAGAATGCTATACTGCACAAGGAAGTATCCCTCGATCATGTGCATTACTTACTATAGAATGTTGTAGTATACTCTAGAATGATATAGTAAATACTACAGTATTATCTATAACAGAACTCTGTAGTAAATACTGCAGTAATGTCCACAAAATCACAAAAGTCATTTTTGTTAACTATAGCATATACCCTGCCTATTCCCCACCCAAGAGTCTCATTAGGTAATTAAATAACGTTTTAATAGGAATGTTCCTGTTTCCGATGTTAGGTTCTAAATAACAGGGTAAAAACTGGCGGACAACTATGAAAAGCTCAAATCAAGTTTTTTCCCCCAAAGGGTCAGACAACAGAACAGACAACGACATGTTGATTCAAGCACTGGTATTTAAACCTTCCTCCTATGTTTGTTCTCCTCCTCGGCCCCCATTCCTCACTAATCCACCGCTATCCATCCTTATCAGTGACAGCAACCATGTGATTGCCTTTCCCTTACTCAGTAACATTCCGAGGCCATGGCTTATATGCAACCTTGATTGACTCCACCATATAAATTCCTCCTACAGATAATCATTCACTTCTCGTGTAGCAACCAGACTGTGGCCCTTCTCCTTTCCAAAGGATACCTGATGTCTAACAATAATGTGTTCTGACAGAACGCATTCCCCTCGCATTCACCTCTCTCCCTCCGTACCATGAACAAGGATATTCCATATTTCAAGTTGAGAAGTCAGAACCCATCACCAAGAGACCATTCTCGAAATGTTAAATTAAACATACCCAGAATGTGGTTACCATGTTCTGAGAACATAAAATATGAATGTTCTAGACACGTTAAATGAGAATGATGCAAGAACATTCGTGTCCAGTTTTCTATGGTTTAGGAGATTATTCCATCAACGTCCCACCAACAACACACAGAACATGGTTGACATATTCTCAGAATATAAACTATTAATGTTCTACACACGTTAAATGAGAACATTGCAGTAATTATTATTCAACATGTTCTAACATGGGATTTTGAACTCCAACCTCTTGGTTCARGGTACTCCAATCTTCCTGCTTCGCCACCATGTCAGGTATCAGTTCATCAGACTATTCTCTCATCATTGATTTTCTTCACGTATTTCAGAAACTTAAGGGCTTTCTGTATAGTTGACTAATGTTGGTGGGGCATATTAACGTGTTTTAATGATACTCCTGAATCACCATGATCAATAAAATATTTTCTTGAGTCTACCTTTAACAGAGCTGAGATTTAGTTCAAAGTGCATTCACCCTATACTATACTGGTCCAATAAGCACATGCCCTAGATATATCCCTTATGGGACAGCGATATGGGAGTTAGTCATTGGTGCTGGTGGTCTGGGATTGAGACCCGATAGGGGAGAGTAGGAATGTGAGAGCATGGTGACTCCACTAGCACGTCTCAAACCCAGACCACCACCAATGACGAACACCCTAAACACTGTCCAAATAAGGGATATCTCTAGCACCTGTTCTTATTTGACCAGTGTAGTTAGGCTCTGTCCAGAAGAAACCCTAACCCGCTCCTCGCTAGGCACTTGTGTAGATCTGAAACAACTTGATAGGTGTAAGCAATAGGATCAATGCACTTTGAAGTAACTATCAGCTCTGGTAAAAGTACACTCAAGAAACACTTTATTGATTGTAGTGATTCATGAGTATCATTAAAAAAGGTTAAATATGCCCCACCAACATTAGACAACTATCAAATCAATGATGAGAGAATAATCAAAGTAACTGATAACTTCCACAGACATGGTAGTGTAGAATGAATATCTGAATGCAGTGAACCAAAAGGTTGTGAGTTCAAATCCCAGGTGACGACATGTTGAATAATAATTTCTGTATAAATTAACATGCCCAATATAATCACGTGTGTTAAATATGTAAGTTGAAAACATGTTAAAAGCACTGTGTGCGTGTAACCTTGCCAACAGACAAAAAAGAGCTGTGAATGCATCAGTGGTTCACCAATCATGGGTTTGGCAACTAACAAGGTGTAATTTAAAAAAATGGGGGGGGCAACGTTTCTTTAGAATCATCAGGCGACGTCCTGACAACTGATACACAGAAATGTTCTTACAACGTTCCCATGAAACGTYCCTTGTCTTGTTCTATATCCATGTCTGTATGTTTGGTGAGACGTTGACAGAATATTCTTCTAACCCTCAGAAAACTGGACGACACATGAATGTTCTTGCAACGTTCAATGAAACGTGTCTTGGACACTAATATTGTATATTCCCAAAACATGGCAAACATCTTCTGTGTATGTTTGGTGGAACGTTGATGGAATATTCTCCCAATCCTCAGAAAACTGGACACATTAATTTTCTTGCAACGTCCCATGAAACGTGTTTAGAACGTTAATCAACATCCACATCTTCGGCACCCAGGGAACAGCGGGTTAACTACCTTGCTCTGGGGCAGAACGACAGATTTTTACCTTGTCAGCTCAGAGATTCAATCCAGCAACCTTTCGGTTACTGGCCCAACACTGTCGCCCCTAAATGTTAGATTAGATTTTCAATAACATTTGCATTGATGTCAGAGTGATTAGAGGGACAACAGAGTGCTGAGTACCAGGCAGTTAGCAAGTTTGGTAGGCTACTAATGATCAAATCAAATGTTATTTGTTACATACACATGTTTAGCAGATGTTTTGTGGGTGTAGTGAAATGCTTGTGCTTCTAGTGTATTTATTTTACCTTTATTTAACTAGGCAAGTCAGTTAAGAACAAATTCTTATTTTCAATGACGGCCTAGGAACAGTGGGTTAACTGCCTTGTTCAGGGGCAGAACGACAGATTTTTACCTTGTCAGCTCAGGGATGCAACCTTTTGCCACCCCTAGTTCCGACAGTGCAGCAATAGCTAACAAGTAATATCTAATAATTTCACAACAAATACCTAATACACACAAATCTAAGTAAATGAATGCAATTAAGAATATATAAATATATGGACGAGCAATGTCAGAGCGACATAGACTAAGATGCAGTAGATAGGATAGAATACAGTATATACATATGAGATGAGTAATGCAAGATATGTAAACATTATTAAAGTGATTAGCGTTCCATTTATTAAAGTCTCGATGATTTCAAGTCTGTGTATGTAGACTGCAGCCTCTCTGTGCTAGTGATTGCTATTTAACAGTCTGATGGCCTTAAGATAGAAGCAGTTTTTCAGTCTCTCGGTCCCAGCTTTGATGCACCTGTACTGACCTCGCCTTCTGGATGATATCAGGGTGAACAGGCCGTGGCTCAGGTGGTTGATGTCCTTGATGATCTTTTTGGCCTTCCTGTGACATTGGATGCTGTAGGTGTCCTGGAGGGCAGGTTGTTTGCCCCCAGTGATGCGTTGTGCAGACCTCACTACCCTCTGGAGAGCCCTGCGGTTGTGGGCGGTGCAATTGCAGTACCAGGCGGTGATACAGCCCGACAGGATGCTCTCAATTGTGCATCTGTAAAAGCCACATTTKTTCTACCTCCTGAGGTTGAAGAGGCGCTGTTGCGCCTTCTTCACCACACTGTCTGTGTGGGTGGACCATTTCAATTTGTTGGTGATATGTACGCCGAGGAGCTTAAAACTTTCAACCTTCTCCACTGGTGTCCTGTCAATTTGGATCGGGGGGTGCTCCCTTTGCTGTTTCCTTAAGTCCATGATCATCTCCTGTTGACTGAGATTATATTTTCCTGACACCACACTCCCAGAGCCCTCACCTCCTCCCTGTAGGCTGTCTTGTCATTGTTGGTAATCAAGCCTACTACTGTTGTGTCATCTGCAAACTTGATGATTGAGTTGGAGACATGCATGGCCACACAGTCATGGGTGAACAGGGAATACAGGAGGGGGCTGAGCACGCACCCTTGCGGGGCCCTAGTGTTGAGGGTCAGCGAAGTGGAGGTGTTGTTTCCTACCTTCACCACCTGGGGGCGGCCCGTCAGGTGGTGTGCAATTGGGATGACCCAATTGCACAGGGCGGGGTTCAGACCCAGGGCACCGAGCTTAATGAGCTTGGAGGGTACTATGGTGTTGAATGCTGAGCTATAGTCAATGAACAGCATTCTTACATAGTTATTCCTCTTGTKCAGATGGGTTAGGGCAGTGTGCAGTGCGATGGTGATTGCATCGTCTGTGGACCTATTGGGGCGGTAAGCAAATTGAAGTGGGTCTACGGTGACAGGTAAGGTGGAGGTGATATGATCCTTGACTAGTCTCTCAAAGCAGAAGCGAGTGCTACTGGGCAATAGTCATTTAGTTCAGTTACCTTTGCTTTCTTGTGAACAGGAACAATGGTGGCCATCTTGAAGCATGTGGGGACAGCAGACTGGGATAGGGAGAGATTGAATATGTCCTTAAACACACCAGTCAGCTGGTCTGCGCGTGCTCTGAGGATGCGGCTAGGGATGCCGTCTGGGCCGGCAGCCTTGCAAGGGTTAACACGTTTAAATGTCTTACTCACGTTGTCCACGGAGAAGGAGAGCCCACAGTCCTTGGTAGCTGGCCACGTCGGTTGCACAGTGTTATCCTCAGAGAGGGCAAAGAACGTATTTAGCTTGTCTGGAAGCAAGGCGTCGGTGTCCGCAACATAGCTGGTTTTCCTTTTGTAGTCCGTGACCATCAGCAGCATCAGAGCTTGGAGAAGCCTAAATAACTTGACTAAACGGTCATGTGGAATTTGACTGCCTTCATGACTCGTGACCGCAGCTGTGGCAGTAATACGGTCACCGCGACAGCCCTACGCACATGCACACTAGGCTAATTCAGGACACAGATTGTAGTTTTAATGCCTTGATTTAAGGAGCTGGTGGTGAAAAGTTAGATTGAACAATTCAGAGACTGAAATGAATATATCAGATGTCAAATATTTAAGGTCAGCGAATCGATTTACAATCCAGAAATCAACTGTAAGTGTCAATAGTAAAACAAAGCTTAAAATGGACGTTTGCGTGAACCTGAATCCAGAAAATGAATSGTGAAGTAGTTTCCGGACAAGGTAGACTCCTCTCCCTCACCACTCTATAGTATATACTACAGTTTTCTTTTACTACAGTGTTTATACTATAGTTAATATTACTACTGCGCTTATACTATAGTAAATATTACTGTACACTACAGTGAATACTACAGTAAAGTCAACAAATACACTACAGTATACACGTGGGTCTGCTTGTTCCACTCTGCTTCAGATGCCCATTTAACTTGTGTGTGTATGTTTCTGTTTACAGACGTCTATGTAACCTGTGTGTTCTCAGAGGATTGTGTCGTGCCCTGCAGCTTTATGCCTGGGAGTGAGGAAGTCATCCACTGGCTGAAACCAGTTGGGGACCTGACTGTCCACACCTACTACTACAGTACAGATCAGCTCCAACAGCAGAGCCTGCGTTACAGAAGGAGAACAGCCCTGTTCAATGACCAGATCCACAAAGGAAACGCATCACTACTGCTGAGCGCAATCACTCTCCAGGACCAGGGTAGATACAAGTGTTACACCAGCACTATTAAAGGCAACAAGGAGTCCTTCATTAACATATCAGTGGAGGGTAAGGAATGTCTATCTATCTGTCTGTCTGTCTGTGATGATCACTTTATGGCTGCTCCATCTGTAATGTCTACTTTGTTGCAGCTCCAGTCCACTTGGTGAACATACAGTTATCAGATGACATCATCACCTGCAGTTCCAAAGATATCTACCCCGAGCCTAAACTCACCTGGTCCACTAACCTTCCCTTTGATATGCCCTTGGACGCCGGAACCACCCAGACCAGGACCACGGTAGATGACCGGGGCCTCTATGACATCACCAGCACGAAACAGTTTAGCAGAGACCGAACCAACATCTGTACCGTGACCTCTGGGACACGAGGGGAGACAGCAACCCTGAGACAGCAAGGTAATCAAATCAAATCAAGTTTATTTTATATAGCCCTTCGTACATCAGCTAATATCTCGAAGTGCTGTACAGAAACCCAGCCTAAAACCCCAAACAGCAAGCAATGCAGGTGTAGAAGCACGGCGGCWAGGAAAAACTCCCTAGAAAGGCCAAAACCTAGGAAGAAACCTAGAGAGGAACCAGGCTATGAGGGGTGGCCAGTCCTCTTCTGGCTGTGCCGGGTGGAGATTATACACATGGCCAAGATGTTTCAAATGTTCATAATGACCAGCATGGTCAAATAATAATCAGGAGTAAATGTCAGTTGGCTTTTCATAGCCGATCATTAAGAGTATCTCTACGCGCTCCTGCAGTCTCTAGAGAGTTGAAACAGCAGTCTGGGACAGGTGACGTCCGGTGGACAGGTCAGGGTTCCATAGCCGCAGGCAGAACAGTTGAAACTGGAACAGCAGCAAGGCCAGGTAGACTGGGGACAGCAAGGAGTCATCATGCCCGGTAGTCCTGACGCATGGTCTCGGGCTCAGGTCCTCCGAGAGAGAGAAAGAAAGGAGGAAGGAGAGAATTAGAGAGAGCATAACTTAAATTCACACAGGACACCGGATAAGACAGGAGAAGTACTCCAGATATAACCAACTGACCTAGCCCCCCGACACATAAACTACTGCAGCATAAATACTGGAGGCTGAGACAGAGGGTCAGGAGACACTGTGGCCCCATCCGATGATCACCGGGACGGCAAACAGGAAAGGATATAACCCCACTTTGTCCAAGCACAGCCACCACACTGAGGGATATCTTCAACCACCAACTTACCATCCTGAGACAAGGCCGAGTATACGCCCACAAAGATCTTCACCACAGCACAAACCAAGGGGGGGCGCCAACCAGACAGGAAGATCAGGTCAGTAACTCAACCCACTCAAGTGCGCACCCCTCCTAGGGACGGCATGAAAGAGCACCAGTAAGCCAGTGAACTCAGCCCTTGTAATAGGGTTAGAGGCAGGAAATCCCAGTGGAGAGAGGGGAACCGGCCAGGCAGAGACAGCAAGGGCGGTTCGTTGCTCCAGAGCCTTTCCGTTCACTTCACACTCCTGGGCCAGACTACACTCAATCATATGACTACTGAAGAGATAAGTCTTCAGTAGAGACTTGAAGGTTGAGACCGAGTCTGCGTCTCTCACATGGGTAGGCAGACTATTCCATAAAAATGGAGATCTATTAGGAAAGCCCTGCCTCCAGCTGTTTGCTTAGAAATTCTAGGGGCAATTAGGAGGCCTGCGTCTTGTGACCGTAGGCGACGTGTAGGTATGTACGGCAGGACCAGCTTCGGAAAGATAGGTAGGAGCAAGCCCATGTAACGCTTTATAGGTTAACAGTAAAACTTGAAATCAGCCCTTGCCTTAACAGGAAGCCAGTGTAGGGAAGCTAGACTGGAGTAATATGATCAAATTTCTTGTTCTAGTCAGGATTCTAGCAGCCGTATTTAGCACTAACTGAAGTGTATTTAGTGCTTTATCCGGGTAGCCGGAAGTAGAGTATTGCAGTAGTCTAACCTAGAAGTAATAAAAGCATGGATTAATTTTTTCTGCGTCATTTTTGGACAGAACATTTCTGATTTTTGAAATGTTACGTAGATGGAAAAAAGCTGTCTTGAAACAGTCTTGATATGTTCGTCAAAAGAGAGATCAGGGTCCAGAGTACGGCGAGGTCCTTCAAGTTTTTATTTGAGAGCGACTTTACAACCATCAAGATTACATTGTCAGATTTAACAGAATATTCTTTTGTTTTCTTGGGAGCTAGAACAAGCATCTCTGTTTTGTCCGAGTTTAAAAGTAGAAAGTTTTCAGCCATCCACTTCCTTATGTCTGAACACAGGCTTCTAGCGAGGCAATTATTTGGGGCTTCACCATGTTTCATTGAAATGTACAGCGTGTGTCATCCGCATAGCAGGAAAGTTAACATTATGTTCTTGAATGACATCCCAAGGTAAAAGTATATATAAAACAATAGTGGTCCTAAAACGGAACCTTGAGGAAACGAAATGTACAGTTGATTTTCAGAGGAGACCATTCACAGAGACAAACTGATATTTTCCGACAGATAAGTCTAAAACCGCCAGAACTGTCCGTGGTAGACAATCTGGGTTTCCAGTCTCTCCAAAAGAATGTGGGGATCGATGGTATCAAAGGCAAGCACTAAGTCTAGTAGCACGAGGAGATGCAGAGCCTCGGTCTGACACATTAAAAGGTATTTACCACCTTCACAAGTGATCTCAGTGCTATGATGGGGTTTAAAACCAGACTGAAGCATTTCGTATAACATTGTTTTGTCTTAGGAAGGCAGTCAGTTGCTGCGCAACAGCTTTTTCTAAATTTTTGAGAGGAATGGAGATTGACATAGGCCGATAGTTTTTTATATTTTTCTGGCGTCAAGGTTTGTCTTTTTCAGAGAGCTTTATTACTGCACTTTTAGTGAGTTTGAACACATCCGGTGGATAGAGAAGCCGTTCATTATGTTCAACATAGGAGGCCAAGCACATGAAGCAGCTCTTCAGTAGTTTAGTTGGAATAGGTCCAGTATGCAGCTGAAGGTTTATAGGCATATTATTTTCATCATTGTGTCAAGAGAATAGTACTAAAACACTTAGTGTCTCTCGATCCTAGATCCTGCAGAGTTGTGCAGACTCAGGACAGCTAAGCTTTGGAGAATACGCAGATTTAAAGAGGGTCGTAATTGCTTTCTAATGATCATGATCTTTTTCTAAAGAAGTTCATGAATTTATTACTGCGAAGTGAAAGCCATCCTCACTTGGGAATGCTGCCTTTTTAGTTAGCTTTGCAAAAACAGTATCAAAAGAAATTTTGTTGTTCTTATTTTCCTCAATTAAGTTGGAAAGAGTAGGATGTATCGAAGCAGCAGTTGAGGGCTCTTCCGTATTTGCACGGGGCGTACGTGTCTTTCCAAGCCTGAGTCAGAAGACTTCAGTTTGGTGTGCGCATTTCCGTGCAATTTTCTGGAAGGCTTGCTTCAGAGCTCGGGTAGTGTTTCTTGTATACAGGAGCTAGTTCTTATGACAAATGTTTTTAGTTTTAGGCTCAGCTGCATCTAGGGTATTCGCGAAGGTTAATTGAGTTCCTCAGTTAGGTGGTTAATGATTTTTGTCCTCTGACTCCTTGGGTAGCAGAAGGAGTCTGGAAGGCAATCAAGGAACTCCTTTGTGTTGACTCTGAGAATTTAAGAGCAGCGACTTTTGATGCTCCTTGGTTGGGTCTGAGGAGATGTATTTGTTGCGATTGCAAACCGTATAAATGGTGGTCCGATATTCCAGGATTATGAGGAAAAACATTAAGATCACAACATTTATTCCATGGACAAGACTAGGTCCAGAGTATAAATGTGGCAGTGGAGTAGGTCCAGAGCATGTTGGACAAAACCCACTGAGTCGATGATGGTCCAAAAGCCTTTTGGAGTGGTCTGTGGACTTTTCCATATGATTATTAAAATCACCAAAAATTATATTATCTGCTATGACTACAAGTCAATAGGAATCAGGAACTCAGTAGAGACCTTGTATATTGGCCAGGAGGCTGTAACAGTAGCTATAAAAAGTTGATTTGAGTAGGCGGCATAGATTCATGACTGAAGCTTCAAAAGACGAAAACGTCATTATTTTTTTTGTAAATTGAAAATTTGCTATCGTGAATGTTAGCAACACCTCCGCCTTTGCGGGATGCACGGGGGATATGGTCACTAGTGTAACCAGGAGGTGAGGCCTCATTTAACACAGTAAATTCATCAGGCTTAAGCCATGTTTCAGTCAGGCCAATCACATCAAGATTATGATAGTGATTAGTTCATTGACTATAACTGCCTTTGAAGTGAGGGATCTAACATTAAGTAGCCTATTTTGAGATGTGAGGTATCACGATCTCTTTCAATAATGGCAGGAATGGAGGAGGTCATTATCCTTGAGATTGCTAAGGCGAACACCCCATGTTTAGTTTTGCCCAACTAGGTCGAGGCACAGACACAGTCCTCAATGGGATAGCTGAGCTGACTACACTGACTTTGCTAGTGGCAGACTCCACTAAGCTGGCAGGCTGGCTAACAGCCTCCTGCCTGGCCTGCACCTATTTCATTGTGGAGCTAGAGGAGTTAGAGCCCTGTCTATGTTGGTAGATAAGATGAGAGCACCCCTCCAGCTAGGATGGAGTCCGTCATCCTCAACAGGCCAGGCTTGGTCCTGTTTGTGGGTGAGTCCAGAAAGAGGGCCATTATTCAAATTCTATCTTTTGGGAGGGGCAGAAAACAGTTTTCAACCAGCGATTGAGTTGTGAGACTCTGCTGTAGAGCTCATCACTCCCCCTAACTGGGAGGGGGCCAGAGACAATTACTCGATGCCGACACATCTTTCTAGCTGATTTACACGCTGAAGCTATGTTGCGCTTGGTGACCTCTGACTGTTTCATCCTAACATCGTTGGTGCCGACGTGGATAACAATATCTCTATACTCTCTACACTCGCCAGTTTTAGCTTTAGCCAGCACCATCTTCAGATTAGCCTTAACGTCGGTAGCCCTAATCAATCAATCAACTAATTAATCAAACAATTTATCAATCAACAAAATAATTCCATAAATGTATCTGTCTGCAAACTGTACAAAAACCAGTGGTGGAAAAAGTACCCAACTGTCATACTTGAGTAAAAGTAAAGATACCGTATTAGAAAATTATTCAAGTAAAAGTGAAAGTCACCCAGTAAAATACTACTTGAGTAAAAGTCTAAAAGTATTTGGTTTTAAATATACTTAAGTATCAAAAGTAAAGTATAAATCAATTAAAAAACCTTATATTAAGTAAACCAGACGACACAATTTTCTTGATTTTTTAAATTAACAGATAGCCAGGGGCACACTCCAACACTCAGACATATTTACAAATGAAGCATTTGTGTTTAGAGAGTCCGCCAGATCAGAGGCAGTAGGGATGACCAGGGWCATTCTCTTGATAAGTGCGGGAATTTGACAATGCTAAGCATTCAAAATGTAACGAGTACTTTAGGGTGTCAGGGAAAATGTATGGAGTAAAAAGTACATTATTTTCTTTAGGAATGTAGTGAAGTAAAAGTAAAAGTAGTCAAAAATATAAATAGTAAAGTAAAGTATGGATACCCCAAAAAACGATTTAAGTAATACTTTAAAGTATTTTTACTTAAGTACTTTACACCACTGACAAAAACACAGTGAGAAAGTATACACAAAGAACATGCTAAAAAGGTACTTTCTCATGACATCATTTCAGATCCGGTCCAGTGTTCTCCTAGCAGTGAGGTGTCTATCCCCTGCAGGATCCCTCAGTCTGACCTCCTGACCTTCAACCTCACCTGGAGGTTTAACCAGATAGTCAATATCCTCACCGCTACCTACACCAAGGGCACACCTCAGATGTACATTAATGACCAGTGGAAGGAGCAGGTTCAAGACATGTCAGAGTCCGGCAGCCTTCAGCTCCACAGGCTAACCGTGATTCACCAGGGGAGCTACAGCTGTGAACTCTATACTTCCAGAGACACACACCTGTTCCTCACTTACCTAGAGATCACACCGGATAAACTATCTGCTGGTAATATACTGTAAACATAAGATTCATTTAGACCAGATTTCTGCTTACAGTTCTGCCCTGATATCATCTTGATTTAACTAAGGGCTAGATTCAAACCAGACCACAGAAGATTTGCGTTACAGTTTGATTGACATTTAAAGGTAATTTCTGATTGAGCCGACATATGCAGCATTTACTGTGAATGTGGTCTCTGCGAACGCAGAAACATTGCTGTTAAAAGGTGCATAGCCGAAAAGGGGCGATCGGATTGAATCTAGCCCTAAATACTCATGCTTATGGTTGTCATCGGTATACATTGGCACTGACAGTATCATTGGTAATAAAGTGACAGACATTCCCTCTCCTGTCACTGTCTCAGGCACCATCGTTGCTGTAGTGTTTGTAGTCACTATAGCAGCAGTAGCAACAGCAGCAGGATTATACATGTATCTTAAAAAAAGAGGTAAGATGGACACCATAATCAGCCTCTACTGAACCATTTAACACCATAATGTCCTCTATGTACTAGTCAAGGAGATGACAGTGATTGTTGAATTTGATTGTATTATGCAGGCCGGGAAGATACTTTACAAGGAGAGGGCATTTCAGGTACAGTAGGATTGACTATTATGTGTATTTGCATCAAGTGATAGTTTAAAGTGGCAATGTGTAACTTTTTTGGCGACCCGACCAAATTCACATAGAAATGTGAGTTATATATTTATCATTCTACTTGAAAGCAAGTCTAAGAACAAGTATATATATGTTCTATGTGTGCTATTTCTATGCTTCCCATTCTTAAGTTTTGTTTTTGCTTCTTTAACTTTCGGTTTTGTACACCAGCTTCAAACAGCTTAAACAGAAATATTTTTGGTTATGGAAGATATATTTCATAGCGGTTTAGATGGTACAATGATTCTCTACACTATACTAGCTTATTTTGTCACAAACTGAAATTGGGGGATCTATTAGAGTTTTAGAAACCAGGAAATGGCGGAGCGATTTATGTATAGTGCAACTTTAAGATCTGTTTGGGTGATATATTAGACCGTGTTCATGTAACTGACTAACAATCCATCTTGTGTAGATAATCAAGTTAATCATCTCAACGAGCCCCTGAATAAACGAGGGGAGGAGAGGAAGACAGAAGTACAACAAGTAGCGCAGGGTGATGCAGTGACAGAAATAGGAGAATGACTGGAGAGGAAGTGTCTCAGTGTTCTACAGGAAGCGGTTACACTAATTTACTTGGCTTATAACCTTTTGCTCTTTGGGCAGCATAGGTCATTCACCAACTTCTTCCATCAGATTTGGTGTTGAGAGGACGCAGGAGGTGAGGAAATCTAATTGATAATACACTGTGATACCGAGTTTATCTACTGTACCATCATGCCCACATCTTGATGAACGCACGTCATCTCTAGGCCTACCTAAAGATACCTGTACGTAGCATGATCCATCTGGAACTCCCAGACAGGCTCTCTCTGGGGAAGACAACAAGAGTGGGCGACAGTCAGAGAGAGAGAGAGAGTAACACAACAAGTGAGAGGGTGAGATAGCAGGCCAGAGGCTGGAGTAGGGCTGTTATGGTGACCATATTTCCGGCACACCAGCGGTCCCGAGTCATGACCGCAGTCAAATTCCACGTGACCGTTTAGTCAAGGTGTTTAGGCTTCTCCAAGCTCTGATGCTGCTGGTCATTAGTAGCCTACCAAACTTGCTAACTGCCTGGTACTCAGCACTCTATTGTCCCTCGAATCACTCTGATATCAATGCAAACATTTTTGAAAATCAAATCAAACACTTCATGAGAGCCCATGAGCTCATGTTGCGCAACCTTTCTATAAGCTATGCAACTGCGTGAGGATCCCATCAGCTTGTTATATAGATATTATTTCTTTAAACTACCTAAAAGCAAGAGATCGCTATGTGCACAGGTAAGATCAGGGATATTGTCTCTGCATATTAAAACAAGTAAGATCAGGGATATTGTCTCTGCATATTAAAACAGGAAAGATCAGGGATATTTCCCCTGCATATTGAAACAGGTAAGGTCAGGGATATTGTCTCTGCGTATTGAAACAGGTAAGATCAGGGATATTGTCTCTGCGTATTGAAACAGGTAAGATCAGGGATATTGTCTCTGCATATTAAAACGGCAAATGGCACGTGTGAATATTGATTGTGTATAGGCTTGTCCCCACATGAATCTTCTCTTTGTGCCTGACTGCGTTCAAATGCCTTCTGTTTCATTTTTCTGTATTTCTTATGTATGTATGTATGTATGTATGTATGTATGTATGTATGTATGTATGTATGTATGTATGTATGTATGTATGTATGTATGTATGTATGTATGTATGTGTCTATATACAGTGTATATGTATGTATGTATGTATGTATGTGTCTATATACAGTGTATATGTATGTATGTATGTATGTGTATATATGTATATGTATGTATGTACAATATATTTTTTACTGCTCTAGGGATATAATTATTGTTTGGATAACCTTATTTACTATTATGTATTGATTTCTATCTTACATTTTTTCACTCTTTATGCGATGCGCGCTGATTATCACTGAATTATCTCAGTGAATTATTGTAAWGTTTGTTTGTGTCAATTAATCCAATAAGGGATGGGTTGCCAACTGACGATTTGACACGAAAATAAAATGTAATCCATTCATGTCATTCATTCCTATCATTCATTCATTCAGTATTCAGACCCTTTGCTATGAGACTCGAAATTGAGCTCAGGTGCATGCTGTTTCCATTGATCATCCTTGAGATGTTTCTACAACTTGATTGGAGTCCTCCTGAGGTAAATTCAATTGATTGGACATGATTTGGAAAGGCACACACCTGTCTATATAAGGTCCCAGAGTTGACAGTGCATGTCAGAGCAAAAACCAAGCCATGAGATCGAAGGAATTGTCTGTAGAGCTCCGAGACAGGTTTGTGTCAAGGCACAGATCTGGGGAAGGGTATAAAAAAAATGTCTGCAGCATTAAAGGTCCCCAAGAACACAGTGGCCTCCATCATTCTTAAATGGAAGAAGTTTGGAACCACCAAGACTCTTCGTAGAGCGGGCTGCCCGGCCAAACTGAGCAATCGGGGGAGAAGGGCCTTGGTCAAGGAGGTGACCAAGAACCCAATGGTCACTCTGATAGATCTCCAGAGTACCTCTGTGGAGATGGGAGAACCTTCCAGAAGAACAGCCATCTCTGCAACACTCTACCAATCAGGCCTTTATGGTAGTGGCCAGACAGAATCCACTCTTCAGTAAAAGGCACATGACCGCCTGCTTAGAGTTTGCCAAAAGGCACCTAAAGGACTCTCAGACCATGAGAAACAAGATTCTCTGGTCTGATGAAACCAAAATTGAACTCTTTGGCATGAATGCCAAGCGTCAGGTCTGACGGAAACCTGGCGCCATCCCTACGACGAAGCATTGTGGTGGCAGGGACTGGGAGACTAGTCAGGATCGAGGGAAAGATGAACGGAGCGATCCTTGATGAAAACCTATCTGGCCGGCCGGACCTACTAAATGAACTACTGTAGCCCACAGCCATATGGCATAGCCATATCAGGGCCTAACATAAGGACAACTCAGAGTATGCTATTCTGTTCTTCTGAAATAGACTACATTTTCTTCATATCATGTTTCTTTCCTGTTTAAAATAAATAATGGATTTGTTGTCACGGTGCAGCATATATTAAATGGATTCATTACACTTTTTAAAATGTAGATGTTCCAAAGGTCTGCATCAGTGCCTTGTAGGCTATGTACAGTTGAAGTCTGAAGTTTACATACACTTAGGTTGGAGTCAATAAAACTAGTTTTTTAACCACTCCACAAATTTCTTGTTAACAAACTATATATATATATATATATTTTTTTTTAAAATTATTTATTACAAAAAACACAAGGAAGGGGTAACATTAAAGTATTAGAACATGAAGGACAAACAATACAGCATCAAGACACAATCAAACATGTATCAGTCTTTCCGCAACAGAGCCATCCTTATGTGTGAGGGTGCGTGTGCATGATAGTGATATAAAATATATGTCATAGTTTCCTTTTTCATGATCACAATCTTGTGAAACCCGAACCCTCCAAGATCCCCCCACAGTTCCCCAATAGCTGTCCCTCAACCATTCGAGACCCCTCCCACAGCCCCCGCAGAAGAAAAAAAATACAATTAATTCCAATCCCCCAAGAACCCCCCCAATGCACCAACAACCAAGAAAATGAACTAAAGAGAAAAAAGGAAAAGACAGAAGAAAACAGCAAACAACAATGCAATTTAAAAAAAAAAAAAAAATACATTTAAAACAAAGGACATCAAGGATAACTGAAATCATAACAGTGATGCCTACTGTATATGTTTGTGTGCATGTCTGGCACTATTACATGTATGTGTGTGTTCTTGTATGTGTTTATTTGAATGAGAGTGTGTGTATATGCATGTGTACAAACACCTGCATGGCATTAGCCTCAGGCAAACTGGCATTAGTTGTAAAAATACTGCCACTTAGTGTCATTCAAATGTACTTTTATTATGTTTAATTTTGACTTCCCCCCCCCCCCCCCCCTTTATCTTAGACTCTGTGTCATGTAATTAATGAGTACAAGGTACAAGGAGTGGAATGCAGCTGAACTGAGGGTAGCAACCAAGCTATCAGTTCTTGTCCAAGAGTTTGAAATGACTCCTGGCATGACTCTTGACACACTGGATGGGCAACATTCTTTTACTTGGTAAACACCCAGATGAAAAAATACTATAGTATACTATGGTATAAATACAATAGTGTTCACTGTAGTATTTTTGCGAACTTTACTGTCTTATTCAATGTAGTGTTTTTGCGCACTAAATTCGGACAGGACTCACCCTGGCCCAGCCACACTCTGAGATGAAGAAAGACTACTGCACCTTATTCCTCCCTCTTACTCACTCCCCTACTCACAGCACCACCTATTCCAGGAAACTCAAGCTGTATTTACTTGTACTGGATACTAAATAGCTGTGCTAAGTTCCTTGGCTATGAAGAGAATGTGACCATTCAGACTGTGCACTCACTCAGTATAACTTGTTCCTTTAKCATGCTCCTTTTCCGAATGTCACAAAAATTTTCACATTAATTAGAATAATGCAGTCTCCACCACACTGATTCAACTTACAATTGTAAGAACACACATACACACACACCTCATCCTACTGTATAAAGGTCATGTTACAGCCAATCAAAAACACTTGTTTTTCCTATGAAGATCAGTCACTCTGGGTGGATGGCCTGGCTTTGATATGTGTGATGTTCAGTCTATTGGTAATTTGGACTAACTACTGATTTCTGACATTTACATCTATACGTTTGTGTTTTTAATAAATATTTACAACTGACACACTTGTGTGTTTGAATACAGATACCATAGGCAAATCCTGTGGTGTGTTTGAATACAGATATTAAAGGCAAATCCTGTGGTGTGTTTGGATACAGATACTAAAGGCAAATCCAGTGTTTTGTGTGTGGTACTGTCATGATGAGAAAGATGGGGCCACTACAGGGTGATGTTCAATTGTCTTTGACCAGAGACATCTTTGGGTAGGAGTTCCCTTTAGACACAGATCTAGGGTCAGGACTGGTTTCCTTACCTAAAGTCTAATCTAAACCATGAAGGAGATACAAAACTGATCTCAGATTATTGTCGAGCAGAACCTTCATTTTACGCCAAATTTAGTAAACATGGCCCATAAGGCTGCAAGCCCCCTCCCAGAATTCAGGTTTCACTGACCAGTCTCAAGCAGGACAAATGGTATTAGATTAGACTCAAGACAACACCAGTGGCTACTGGTTACTGGCAGGTTGTTATGGACCCAAGAGATCAGGAGAAGACTGCATTCACCTTGCCCTGTGGGCTCTGTAGGCTGGTGCAGTGGTCAATTGATTGTTTCAAGGACAAACTTACATGATATTTAACTCTGTCTTTGTTAGTATTCTCAAAAAAGTATACTTTAGGAAAATGTTTAAATATATTTTTATGTTCAGTTCACATACTATAATTTAATACTATGCATTAAGGTGTCTGTAATATAATATTTCTCTATAGCTTTACAATGGTGTAGGAGTATAAAAAAGGCTTCAAAACAGCGCCTCTTATCTGTCATCTAGGGTATATTATTCACATCACATTTGTCATTTAGAAGACTACATCTTTTCACTCCAATATAATAAAATCCTGTAAAAACATCCTGTAAACATCCACAGATAATAAATACATCTAGAAAGTAAAACACAAGCGTTTAATATAGATCATTAAAAATGAAGGCTATTAAAATACCTATTTCTTGTACTTATATTTGTATTCGTTTTTAAGCATAGGTTTATAGTTCAGTAATTCATCATAGAGGTAGTGGAAAAATCCTTATCAGCATCTTCATTATGATTGTCCAGCTCCCCGACCCATTCCCAACCACTGCGGAATGAATGTCAGTACTATGTGTCTGTGCTATGTACAGTCAACAAACCAGTATACAACAAACGAGATAACTATACAATTAAGCAACAAAAGGAAATAAAATAATTTGAAAAAATAAATACACAGTCATCAAATATATCATATGTATAGGTTGCTTCGAGACTAATGAATCTTACAGTATGTCTACACAATATTTTTTTACTAGGAACGGTTCCCATTTTTTTCACATACATCTGTAAGCGGTTTTATTTTATTGGTGATATTTATAATAAAATACATTTATTTCACTCTACAAGCCCACTCTTCCATAGCAGGAATGTCCTTATTAACCAATATGCTGTAGTACATGTCTTTGCTGCAGTGGCGTGTATTCATGAACGCTAAGGGAAGCCAGGCTTCCCCAAAAAATTGACTTTTTGTGGGTAAAATCACTAGGGAAGCCAAGCCAGAAAAAAAGGCGTATTACAACCTGTATTGTGATAGTTGCGTTGTAATGTTAGTTCATATGCCTTGCCACCATGATATATAGGCCTAAAGCCGAGACAAGAAAACACAAGCTAGGTTTCCATCCAATTGGCGACAGATTTTCATGCGAATATTCATAAATACGCATAAAAACTATATGCGCATTTTCCCACCAGAGATGTTTCCATCAAATGTACTTGTTGCAGATAAAACGCTGTACGTGATGATGTAGTACACATAAAAATACCTTTTGTGGTAAAATGGGTTAAAAGTTCAATGGATTTCTATCACATTTTTTACTCTACTGATGTGTGTTATATAGCGAGTGTGCCCAGTCTGGTATTGGCATGTGTGCTCTAGCCAACAGCGCACAGGTATCTATCTACACGCTGTTGGCTAGAGCACACATACGGCCTACGTGATGAGATTGCTATTATTATAACTATTATTATTTATCAAAAAGCAGCCAAGCATTGATGATCATGTCACCAGAATAAGACGRTATACGCTCCAAAATGCAATGTGGTTTGAGGGGAACACTGACATTTTTCCAAGGCAGAGAGGAGTGGCCGAGGCACGCAGACAGCAGGGGAGGCATTCATTCTGGCCTAATGACAATCATCAAATGTCTTTACAGTTGTTGGTGTTTTGTGTAACAGGTATCTCTTTCCATTCACCACTGTTTGAAGGCTGGAAATATGTTGCAAGTGGATGAACGTGCCCAGGTAGCCTACTAAAGGAGCCKGTTGAAGTGATTGTTTGATAATCAGATGAYAACATCATGACTGGTAYTGTTTATGCCACAATAAAAYGTAATACATTTTTAAAGTTAAAATGAGAAATCTTTATGACTAGGCCCACACAGACGCTATTGAATTAAATATAWTTARATGATTAGGCCCCACCGCCGGCCCGGCCATCAGGATAACATGCTGACCACATTGCCCACGTTGAGCCCACGAGCGTTGCAAAATAAATGTACACATACATGTTATTCAAATAATTTCATCCAAACTGCTCGCGCTAGTCAATGAGAGTCTGTGTAGCCAGGCGCTAAAATAGAACATGGATCAGAACACGCAGGTTGAAATATGAAAACAAACCTGGAGGGCGGGCTGGCAGCACCTAGCTGGTCGTGTCGGCCGGCTGGCCAGAGAGGTAGGTCTGGCTGGCCTGCCAGATAGCTAGGTCCGGCCTGCCACATAGCTAGGCCGGAACTACCTATCTGTCCAGCCGGACAAGACCAATCTGGTCAGCCGGACAAGACCTATCTGTCCAGCCGGACAAGACCAATCTGGTCAGCCGGACAAGACCTATCTGAACAAGCCCTATCTGGCCGCCCATAACTACCTATCTGGCCAGGCAGGCTGGATCTAGCATTAATTAGGTCCGGCTGGACCTACCTATCTGGCCGGCCGGACCTAATTAATCGAGCCGGTCTGGTCGGCCAGGTAGGTCTGACAGGCCAGATAGGTAGATCCGGCAAGACAGTTGGGTCCAAACTTAGCTATCTGGCCGGCAAGTCAGCCGGACAATACCAATTTGGCTCTGTGCAGGTAAGTCAAGTTCTTCCAAACCGATCTCGGCAAACCATTTCTGTATAGACCTCGCTTGGTGCACAGGGCCATTGTCATGCTGAAACAGGAAAGGACCGACCTAATTGGCCGGCCGGACCYGACCTATCTGGCCACTGGGCCCACTGGTGTAACTACTAAACTGCTTGCTAACTGTACACTGTACTACATGATTGTAGCGGGTTTACTAACGCATAAGTTCTAGTAGCTATTTTGCCTTGACGTTAGCTAATATGGTGACAATGATGTAGGCTGTGTGTAGCGGTTAGCTGTTACAGTGGGGAGAACAAGTATTTGATACACTGACAATTTTGCAGGTTTTCCTACTTACAAAGCATGTAGAGGTCTGTAATTTTTATCATAGGTACACTTCAACTGTGAGAGATGGTATGTCCCTCCACCTCTACCACCACCACCCTGCTACCCCCAACCCTGGACAAGCAACTGGGGCTGGGGTAGGGTTTCTCCCTCCTATCCTGATCTCTGGTAACCCCCAGCACTCACTTCCACAGCTCTAATCAAATCCCTATCACCCATCGCCTGGAGCCTGAAACTGGATTATTCAGCCCCCCCCACACACACACACACGCACACATCAGCAACACACACACAACACAGGACACACACACACACATGCACACACACCACAACACACACACACACATACTCGGTACACACACCACACACACATTTGAAGGCGGAAATACATCAGCTAATCACTTAGCAAGCTACAGGCCACACACACACACAACTACACACACTCACGCAAAAGAGATCGACAGACACACACGGACACACACGCCACACACACAAGCTTCCAAGGCACCACAGACACACAACCATCAGCACACACACATTAGCAACACAGGCAACGACCAAACATAAGCCAAATGGGCATTGCATCGCAACACGCAAGCACATGGCCAAGCTAGACATACAGTTTTCAAAGTTACATTGCGCTTATTGATATAATAACTATACGATTCTAACAGCTTGTATGTGGCACTTTTAAACGTGTTTTTTGAATGGAACATAGTTGAATTGATTCACGATCAGAGGCGTCCTTCAGTCCAGAGGCGTCTTCAGTCCAGTAGGATGTCGCTCAGTCGCCTAGTGGTGCAGCGCGGTTATTTAAGGGGTTCCCAGGGTCAGGGTTTCGACGGCGTAGGGGTCGCCGTTCTCTAGAAGACAACATAAAGTTGGACAAAGTCTAATGGTAAGAAAGTGGAGGTCCACAGCTGCGCAGGTCGCCACACGGACAGATGCCCACCCAGACTCCCTATAGGTTCAGGTTTTGGCGGCCGGAGTCCGCACCTTGGGAGGGGGGGGTACTGTCACGCGTCTGACATAGTTTTTTTGGATTTTCTTTGTTTTTAGTGTGGTCAGGGCCGTGAGTTGGGTGTGGTAATCTATGTTTTTGTGTTCTGTGTTGTATTCTGTGTTTGGCCTGCATATGGATTCTCAATCAGAGGGCAGCTGTCAATCGTTGTCCCTGATTGGGAAATATTTAGGTAGCCTGTTTTTCTGTTTGGGTTTGGTGTGTGGTTGTCTAGTCTTTGTGTGTCTGCACCAGATAGAATGTTTCGGTTTCACTTTTGTTGTTTTTGTATTTGAGTGTTCTGTTTTATTTTTTTATTAAATTAAGATGACATAACCACGCTGCGCTTTGGTTCTTTCCTTCCACGACGACAACCGTTACAGTATTTTCCTTTTACTCAAGTATGACAAATCGGGTACTTTTTCCACCACTGCTGCATGGTAAGAAATGTGAAACCGTTCTGGTGCAAAAACAATGTCAATTCCCAAAGCTCGAGTAAAATTACATTACTAAGCTCTCCCGAATGTATCATTCAGGAGACTTGGAAATCGATTTTATCGTCGTCCATGCGGGTTTTTAATGGACATTATGAAGGGCGCTCTGACAGATGAAACTGATTTTAAGAGCTGATTGACTCTCTGGGCTAGCAACTATACAAAAGACCATCATATTCTTGGCCTGTGTCTCTCTGAATCATATTCTGGCCCTGTGTCTTTGATCATATCTGGCCCTGTGTCTCTCTGATCACATCTGGCCCTGTGTCCTCTCTGAATCATATCTGGCCTGTGCCCTCTCTTTGAGATATACCTGGCCTGTGCCCTCTCTGAATCATATCTGGCTGTGTCCTCTCTGAATCATAGCTGTGGCACTGTTGCCTTCATATAGAATGCATACCTGCCCTTTGTGGGCCCTCTTTAGATCCTAATAATGGGCCCTTAGTGTCCTCTCTGAATCATATCTTGGCCGCTGCGTACTCACATTCTGAAGTAATGATGACTGGTCGCTGTAGCATCTCTGTAATCATCACTCTGGTCTGCGCTCTTCTCTGAATCATATCTTTGACTTGGCACTCTATCTGGAAGCTCATCCTGGCCCTGCGCTCTCTCTGATCATATCTGCCCGTGCCCTTTCTCTGACCCTCATATCTTGGCCCCAGTGTTCTATCTGATCATATCTGGCACTGTGCCCTCTCTGATACACTATCATGGCCCTGTGCCTCTCTGATCATATCTGGCCTGCGCTCTCTCTGAATCATACCTGTGTAGCGCGCACTTCTCTGAATTCATTATTGGACACCTTGTGACCTCTTTCTGAATAATATCTGGCTCCATGGTGTCCTCTCTGAATCATTCTGGCCCTGTGCCATTTCTGAATCATATCGGTCCCATGTGTACACTCATCTGAATCTAGTTGATAGGCCTGCTGTGCCTCTCTGAATCATATCTGGCCTGTGCCTCTCTGAATCAATACCTGGCCCTGTGCCCTCTTCGAATCTATTGGCCCTGTGTCTCTCTGATCATATCTGGCCCTGCGCTCTCTCGGGAATGATTTATCTGGCCCCTGGTGCCTCCTGAATCATACTGCCTGCGCCTCATCTGAATCAGTATCTGGCCCTGCGCCTCTCTGAATCATACCTGGCCGCTGCGTCTCTCTGAATCATATCTCGCGCCCTGTGCCCTTCTGAATCATATCTGGCCCTGTGTCTCTCTGAATCATAATCTGCCTGTGCCCATCATCTGATCATTATCTGGCCCTGTGCGTCCTCTCTGAATCAATCTGGCCCTGCCGCTCTCTCTGATCGTGGAATTGAAAGCTTTAAGCAGGAATTCTTTCTCTTCACAATGGCTTACTGTGAATTATTGCAGCTCAAATGAGTGTAACTTTTGTTGACAATTTCTTCTACATACTTTTGGAAACCAAACACAACACCTTTTATAAGCTAGGATGGGATCCCCCACATCCACTGAGAGGCAGCTCACTGCACAACATCAAAATACATGAGCATAGTTCTTCTGCTAAGGGCCTCTCCGCAGTAACAGCAATGTAACAGCAATGTAAGAGATCCAGAGGAAAAGATGAGTCAAAAAATAACCGCACTAGTTAGACATATGTAGCCCTTTAAACGAACAGGTTATTAAATCCAAGTAATTTGCTAGTAAAGATGACTTCATATTCTGACTCTCTCTGAAACTCACTTTAGAATTAAAATTTGATGATCAGTGGCTAGCAGTTAAAAGAGCTTTAATTATCATTTTACGCAGAATATAGAATGCCAATGGTGGACCGGTGTTTGCTGGCAATATTCAGAACACATTCTGTAAAGATTAGAGAGGATTCATGTTAAATACTGTTGAAGTAATATGGCTACAGGGTTCATCTGACTCACCTAAAGCACATTCCTGGTGTGGAAGCTGCTATAGACCATGCAAGTGCTGACAGTCAGTATTGGATAACATGTGTGAAATGCTTATAATGTATGTGATTATCAACAGAGAGGTACATTTCTGGGTGATTTAAAATATGAATTGGCTTTCATCAAGCGCCCACTCAAAAAAAGCTTCACCCAAACGGTAATAGTGCTGTCACACACTGGTTGCAAGTGTTATAGTGCACGACCTACAGGGTAGTTAGAAACAGCAAGGAATGAACACTCATCATCACATGTCTTTACTAGAATGCTGTAGAACGATGCTTGCTGAAAAGCATGATATGCGCAGATAAACATGTTACAATGTAAACATACTGATCAAATATAATAGCCATAATCTGAGTGAAATTAAAGTTTCTAAAGGCTGGCCTAATATAGTGGTATAAGAGGTCATACCATAAGTGTGTTGTGGATTTCCTATGTGTTGATGTAAAGATAGTGGCTGGTCTGTGGTGTGTAATGAGGAAGCAACCAGACACTGCACTTTGAACACATTTATGGAAATTGCAATTCACAGTAATATAATAAGCATTCACTCATTCAGAAAATTGAATGTAAGTAAATGTTTTATCAGCCTGTGGATTGATCTGAGAGACATTAGAAAAAATAATATGGTTGAGGAGGGATAGAGGTAATAAGGAATTCGCGCTGTAAGGTGAGAGGCCAATACGTCTGGCTGCACAACCATTGGCAAGCGTAATTGCCTAATTGAAGTCTAGGAGTTGATGATGACGTAGACACTGAATTAAAGAAGAGAGGAACTAATATTTTGGAAACAGACGATAAATAACTAATCAAAGAAATGATAAAGTAAAAATAGCCTTTGGAGCTTACCTTAAATTAAGTTTTGGGAAAAAAGGCAAATTCAGCTTCATCATTCATTGGAATCAAATGGCTAATTCATCACAAACAAGGATATTGCCAAATACTTTTTAATTTGGGAAAGATACACGTTAGACTGAATGCAGCAAAACGCTGACAATAACAACAATCCACAAAGTTATTTACAAAGAATTAAGAAAACGGAAGAAGCTTCTGTAATTTTGATCCGTAAAGCTGAGTGAGGGAGAAGCGGAAAAATGAGTTGTTTGTTGCTATCAACATGTCAAGCACACCGGTGTTTGAGAAACTTGGATGGAAAATGGACTTGGGATAATAAGCGGATGATATGTGGAACCACATCACTATTTGCCATATTTTAATGTAAGACTACTAGAAGTGTGTGCCCCAGGTCTTGGAGGGAACAAAGTCATTCCGCTACGCATAAGAATAAGTAAAGGCGACAGATACACACATGTCTATTTAACAGTAAACTGGAACCATTGACAACAAGGTTCAGCATGCTGTATCAGGGGAAGGAATGCAACAAGTCGAGCACCGATGATTGTCCCTGAACTAGAGAATTGATAAGTAAAAGCATTTAGTCGGCGGGTGTATTGTGGTTAGAACGTATGCTCGTTTATGGCTTTTAGGACGCCCCTGTGCTTATAGTTGTGGGATTGAAGAGTTACCTGTTAACAGAACACATAGGGTGCTTGTTGATCGAGTCGGAAGCGCCTCTCCGAACATACTGTGTCAGCGTAGAATCAGGAAATCTCACCAGGGGCAGCTGATCTAGGCCCTTACTTTCTTCATTTACTAACGACATGCACTGCTTTGAGTAAGGTGTGATCTATTATGGCGGAATGACTCAACACTGATGATCATGTCAGGCTGACTGAGACGACTGAAATCGACTGTACACTTTACAGCAAGAGCTTGCAGAGTTAGTTTAGAGTGGGTTGGGCGAAGGATCTGAAGCTCACAGAGTATATGCTCTGAGAGATGTCTATACAACTTGAAAGCCAATGTGCTAACATTTGAGGTAAGTCCTTCTCACTAAGTAATCTCACCTCAAGCTAAATGTCTTCGTAGTAGAAAGTAATGTTGGAAAATCTGTGCAAGTTGAGGTGACTAAACATGACTTCGGTAGGTATCACACTGGGCTGCTGAAGATCGTAGATAGCGACAATCACGGATAATTTGAAGTACACGAACGTAAGGCAACGATTGAGAAGTGTCAGAAGTCCTGTGCGATAATAAAGTAGACATAGGCTTGGGTATATGATCGTTAACAACATATCAACAAGGCAGGTCTTCAGGCCCAGTTTGTTCTTCTGGAAAAGCACCTGGATTAACTGATGTACACGGCCTTATCTTCGTTGGGGCCGTCGACGCGTCGCATCCATACAAAGAGAGGCATCTATCAGGTATTTGTGGCAATAGTGTGGAGCGCACGCTGGATCTAGACAATAGGGCTAGCAATTGTAGCTGGGTCGGCACTCGCGGGAATGTGCTATAACAGAGCAATGCTTAGAGATCCGGAGTAAATACTGGAATCGTAATCCAAATATACTTCTGCAGCTGCTCAAAGTGGAGGAGCGATTGACTTCAGTACACTGGAATCTCGTTGAGTCGTGTGTGAGAGAGAGGGTATGGTAGGTTATACACTAGAGTGACCAGAATCAGGGCTCTAGATCCGGCAGACAGTTGGGTCCACAACTTAGCTATACATGGCCTGTCCGTGCAAGTTTGATACAGCCTGGGCTACAGGCACGGACCAATCCACAATCGCCAATATATTGGCTCTGTGCACAAGACCGCATGGCACATAAGAGCTCTCAGGGTTTCTCTTCACTCTTCCAAACCAGATCTCTCAGCACAGGGACAATGGGAGGACACACCCAGTGTATATTCTGTAAAAGAACTACGAGCCATACTCCATGGATCTGTCACTTTGGTGCACCAGCATCAGTAATCTGGATCACGCCAGGTGGAATTCATGAGTTTATAAACGCAGATAAAACACTATAGCAAACCTTATGACAGGAAAGAGACAGAGGGGACTTTTTGAATAGCAAAATGAAACAATATGTGGCGCGGCCGGACCAGACCTAGCAGCACGGACCACATGCTCAGGTGACTCACCACTCAGCTCGATAGACATTACTACAAAATACTCACTACTGACATCATGTCTAACAACTGGATTGTAGTGTCTCTGTAGATACTGTAGGGTTTAGTAGAACGATGGATTGTGGTTCGGGGGTTTAGAGACGGCACACAGTAGTGTGTTGCTGACGTGTAGCGTAATGTTTTGTTGAAACTTGTCGCTATTGAAAACGTTTTTCCATTGAACTTAGATGCACGGAGGCGTGACAGCGAAAGTGGAGAATGTATAGGCTGTGTGTAGCGGTTAGCTGTTACATGTGGGAGAACAAAGTATTTGGGTGATACTCACACTTAGTAACAAGTATTCTAGCATAAGGCTTTTATTCACAAACTATCTCTTCAAGCTAATGAGACATAAGCATACGACCAACAAGCGATCTACGCACTCACTATCTACACACACTATCACACTCAACTCCACGGATACACAACCTTCACACACTACAGATGACGCACACCACACACACAACACAAACACAGGATACTAAAAACAACAACACTCCATGAACAACACATACACAACACTATCGCTTAATGATCACTATACTTTACAAAGTAAAATCACACATAAACTACACTTATCGAGACAATTTGTTCACCGCAATGCAAACAAACAGACACTACAATATCATAGAACTACACAACTCCAGAAAAACGCCACCAGAAGACTCGACATCAGACCTCTGAGATCATGGCACCCGATATACACCGCTATATCAAGTCTCAGAAATTAAGTCATTTATTTACAGAGTTTATCATACGTTTCCTGTAGTTCTTGACCAGGTTTGCACACACTGCAGCAGGGATTTTGGCCCACTCCTCCATACAGACCTTCTCCAGATCCTTCAGGTTTCGGGGTTGTCGCTGGGCAATACGGACTTTCAGCTCCCTCCAAAGATTTTCTATTGGGTTCAGGTCTGGAGACTGGCTAGGCCACTCCAGGACCTTGAGATGCTTCTTACGGAGCCACTCCTTAGTTGCCCTGGCTGTGTGTTTCGGGTCGTTGTCATGCTGGAAGACCCAGCCACGACCCATCTTCAATGCTCTTACTGAGGGAAGGAGCGTTGTTGGTCAAGATCTCGCGATACATGGCCCCATCCATCCTCCCCTCAATACGGTGCAGTCGTCCTGTCCCCTTTGCAGAAAAAGCATCCCCAAAGAATGATGTTTCCACCTCCATGCTTCACGGTTGGGATGGTGTTCTTGGGGTTGTACTCATCCTTCTATTTCCTCCAACACACGGCGAGTGGAGTTTAGAGCAAAAAGCTCTATTTTGTCTCATCAGACCACATGACTTCTCCCATTCCTCTCTGGATCATCCAGATGGTCATTGGCAAACTTCAGACGGGCCCTGGACATGCGCTGGCTTGAGCAGGGGGACCTTGCGTGCGCTGCAGGATTTTAATCCATGACGGCGTAGTGTGTTACTAATGGTTTTCTTTGAGACTGTGGTCCCAGCTCTCTTCAGGTCATTGACCAGGTCCTGCCGTGTAGTTCTGGGCTGATCCCTCACATTCCTCATGATCATTGATGCCCCACGAGGTGAGATCTTGCATGGAGCCCCAGACCGAGGGTGATTGACCGTCATCTTGAACTTCTTCCATTTTCTAATAATTGTGCCAACAGTTGTTGCCTTCTCACCAAGCTGCTTGGCTATTGTCCTGTAGCCCATCCCAGCCTTGTACAGGTCTACAATTTATCCCTGATGTCCTTACACAGCTCTCTCGGTCTTGGCCATTGTGGAGAGGTTGGATCTGTTTGATTGAGTGTGTGGACAGGTGTCTTTTATACAGGTAACGAGTTCAAACAGGTGCAGTTATACAGGTAATGGTGGAGAACAGGAGGGCTTCTTAAAGAAAAACTAACAGGTCTGTGAGAGACGGAATTCTTACTGGTTGGTAGGTGATCAAATACTTATGTCATGCAATAAAATGCAAATTAATTACTTAAAAATCATACAATGTGATTTTCTGGATTTTTGTTTTAGATTCCGTCTCTCACAGTTGAAGTGTACCTATGATAAAAATGACAGACCTCTACATGCTTTGTAAGTAGGAAAACCTGCAAAATCGGCAGTGTATCAAATACTTGTTCTCCCACTGTATATGATATTAAAGTTTGGCTTGGAAAGTTTTTTTTTTACCTGGTCACAGACAGCAGATGTGTTGTACACTGAAGTCCACTAGCGAAGGGAAAAGGTGAGAGAAGGAGGGCGCATAGATATGATAAGGAATTATCCAACAATCAAAGGGATCATGCTGTTTTTATGTGGCTGCTTTGCAAGTAAACTGTGCTTGTGTGTGATCAGGGGTGTATTTATTGAATGTGTCACTGTGTGTCACCTGACTACTCAAATTTCTCTCTACCGTGCTCCCTACGTTGTAAAAAATTCATTCATTCATGATGGGTATAGGGAAATTCTAGTATCATGTAGTAGCCTAAACCTATCAATGTTACATTGAGCTGGGTGAATGAAATTTGAATGACGTCATCCAATATGCTGTAATAGAAATAAGGCCATGCTCATAATAAAAACGGCTCATCTTAAACGGCAACCGACAGCCACTGACATGTGCTTTACATCCAGGAGGGTATTACTATGACATGCATAAGATTGCCTATTTCACTTTTTTCTGTGTCAACTCCGCACAGACTTAACGTAAATCAAATCAAATCAAATGTTATTGGTCACACACACATGGTTAGCAGATGTTATGCGAGTGTAGTGAAATGCTTATGCTTCTAGTTCCGACCATGCAGTAATATCTAACAAGTAATCTACAATTTCACAACAACTACCTTATACACACAAGTGTAAAGGAATGAATAAGAATATGTACATATAAATATATGGATGAGCGATGGACGAACGGCATAGGCAAGATGCAGTAGATGGTATAGAGTACAGTATATACATATGAGATGAGTAATGTAGGGTATGTAAACATTTATTAAAGTGGCATTGTTTAAAGTGACTAGTAATACATTTATTACATCCAATTTTTAATTATTAAAGTGGCTAGAGATTTGAGTCAGTATGTTGGCAGCAGCTACTCAATGTTATTGATGGCTGTTTAACAGTCTGATGGCCTTGAGATAGAAGCTGTTTTTCAGTCTCTCGGTCCCAGCTTTGATGCATCTGTACTGACCTCGCCTTCTGGATGAATAGGGGGGTGAACAGGCAGTGGCTCGGGTGGTTGTTGTCCTTGATGATTTTTTGGCCTTCCTGTGACATCGGGTGGTGTAGGTGTCTTGGAGGGCAGGTAGTTTGCCCCCGATGATGCGTTGTGTCAGACCTCACTACCCTCTGGAGAGCCTGCGGTTGTGGGCGGAGCAGTTGCCGTACCAGGTGGTGATACAGCCCGACAGGATGCTTTCGATTGTGCATCTGTAAAAAGTTTGTGAGTGTTTTTGGTGACAAGTCAAATTTCTTCAGCCTCCTGAGGTTGGAGAGGGGCATTCTTCACCACGCTGTCTGTGTGGGTGGACCATTTCAGTTTGTCTGTGATGTGTACGCCGAGGAACTTAAAACTTTCAACCTTCTCCACTACTGTCCCGTCGATGTGGACAGGGGGGTGTTCCCTTCTGCTGTTTCCTGAAGTCCACGATCATCTCCTTTGTTTTGTTAGGTTGTGAGGTTGTTTTCCTGACACCACACT
>NC_036854.1:32037239-32047926 GCF_002910315.2 Salvelinus sp. IW2-2015 | reverse complement strand
CGAGAAGGAATCTAAAACAAAAATCCTGAAAATCACGTTGATTGATTTTAAGTAATAATTTGCATTTTATTGCATGACATAAGTATTTATACATCAGAAAGCAGAACTGAATATTGGTACAGAAACCTTAGTTTGCAATTACAGAGATCATACGTTTCCTGTAGTTCTTGACCAGGTTTGCACACACTGCAGCAGGGATTTTGGCCCACTCCTCCATACAGACCTTCTCCAGATCCTTCAGGTTTCGGGGCTTGTCGCTGGGCAATACGGACTTTCAGCTCCCTCCAGAAATTTCTATTGGTGTTCAGGTCTGGAGACTGGCTAGGCCACTCCAGGACCTTGAGATGCTTCTTACGGAGCCACTCCTTAGTTGCCCTGGCTGTGGTTTCGGGTCGTTGTCATGCTGGAAGACCCAGCCACGACCCATCTTCAATGCTCTTAATGAGGGAAGGAGGTTGTTGGTCAAGATCTCGCGATACATGCCCATCCATCCTCCCCTCAATACGGTGCAGTCGTCCTGTCCCCTTTGCAGAAAAGCATCCCCAAAGAATGATGTTTCCACCTCCATGCTTCACGGTTGGGATGTGTTCTTGGGGTTGTACTCATCCTTCTATTTCCTCCAAACACGGCGAGTGGAGTTTAGAGCAAAAAGCTCTATTTTGTCTCATCAGACCACATGACCTTCTCCCATTCCTCCTCTGGATCATCCAGATGGTCATTGGCAAACTTCAGACGGGCCTGGACATGCGCTGGCTTGAGCAGGGGACCTTGCGTGCGCTGCAGGATTTTAACCATGACGGCGTAGGTGTTACTAATGGTTTTCTTTGAGACTGTGGTCCCAGCTCTCTTCAGGTCATTGACCAGGTCCTGCCGTGTAGTTCTGGGCTGATCCCTCACATTCCTCATGATCATTGATGCCCCACGAGGTGAGATCTTGCATGGAGCCCCAGACCGAGGGTGATTGACCGTCATCTTGAACTTCTTCCATTTTCTAATAATTTGCCAACAGTTGTTGCCTTCTCACCAAGCTGCTTGGCTATGTCCTGTAGCCCATCCCAGCCTTGTACAGGTCTACAATTTATCCCTGATGTCCTTACACAGCTCTCTGGTCTTGGCCATTGTGGAGAGGTTGGAGTCTGTTTTGATTGAGGTGTGGACAGGTGTCTTTTATACAGGTAACGAGTCAAACAGGTGCAGTTAATACAGGTAATGAGTGGAGAAACGGAGGGCTCTTAAAGAAAAACTAACAGGTCTGTGAGAGCGGAATTCTTACTGGTTGGTAGGTGATCAAACTTATGTCATGCAATAAAATGCAAATTAATTACTTAAAAATCATACAATGTGATTTTCTGGATTTTTGTTTTAGATTCCGTCTCTCACAGTTGAAGTGTACCTATGATAAAAAATGACAGACCTCTACATGCTTTGTAAGTAGGAAAACCTGCAAAATCGGCAGTGATCAAATACTGTTCTCCCCACTGTATATGATATTAAAGTTTGGCTTGGAAAGTTTTTTTTTTACCTGGTCACAGACAGCAGATGTGTTGTACACTGAAGTCCACTAGCAAGGAAAAGTGAGAGAAGAGGCGCATAGATATTGATAAGGAATTATCCAACAATCAAAGGGATCATGCTGTTTTTATGTGGCTGCTTTGCAAGTAACTGGGCTTGTGTGTGATCAGGGGTGTATTTATTGAATGTGTCACTGTGTGTCACCTTGACTACTCAAATTTCTCTCTACCGGTGCACCTACGTTGTAAAAAATTCATTCATTCATGATGGGTATAGGGAAAATTCTAGTATCATGTAGTAGCCTAAACCTATCAATGTTACATTGAGCTGGTGAATGAAATTTGAATGACAGTCATCCAATATGCTAATAGAAATAAGGCCATGCTCATAATAAAACGGCATCTTAAACGGCACCGACAGCCCACTGACATGTGCTTTACATCCAGGAGGGTATTACTATGACATGCATAAGATTGCCTATTTCACTTTTTTCTGTGTCAACTCCGCACAGACTTAACGTAAATCAAATATCAAATGTTATTGGTCACACACACATGGTTAGCAGATGTTAATGCGAGTGTAGTGAAATGCTTATGCTTCTAGTTCCGACCATGCACCGAGGGCCCTCACCTCCTCCCTGTAGGCCGTCTCGTCGTTGTTGGTAATCAAGCCTACCACTGTAGTGTCGTCTGCAAACTTGATGATTGAGTTATAGGCGTGCATGGCCACGCAGTCATGGGTGAACAGGGAGTACAGGAGAGGGCTGAGAACGCACCCTTGTGTGGCCCCAGTGTTAAAGATCAGCGGGGTGGAGATGTTGTTTCCTACCCTCACCACCTGGGGTCGGCCCGTCAGAAAGTCCAGGACCCAGTTGCACAGGACGGGCTCGAGACGCAGGTCTTCTAGCCATCATCGATCCACATTTCATTTTCCATGTGTTTTGTCTTGTTTTTCCTCACACCTGGTTTTAATTCCCTCAATCATTTGTTGTGTCTTTAACCCTCTGTTCCCCCCATGTCTTTGTGTGGGATTGTTCATTGTAAGTGCTTGTGCACGTGTTGATTGGGGCACGACGGGTTTATATACCCAAATGTCTTGTTATTTTTATGCCGTGGGTTTTGCTATTAAACTGCTCTGGCTATTACCAAGTTTTGCTCTCCTGCGTCTGACTTCCCTGCCACCGATTACGCACCCCTTACACTAATATCCCTAGGGAATTTATGTTGATCATCTGTTGTCTGCTTGATTTACAGCAGGGTCTCATTAGAATGAATAGAGAAAGCATCAAGATAATGACTTTGCATAWGTTTTTGTGCCTCAGATTGGACACCGAGTCTACTGTGCACAATTGTGTAGAATAGACTATTTTGCAACACACAAAGTTATTCCTCTTAATTATTTTGGATATAATGTCAACATATGACATGGCCTAGTGGACTTCACACTATGATCTGGTAATGAAATAACATGACTAGTACATTTTCYGTTCCATGTTACACCTGCAATTTTAAACAATTCAAAGGTCTTGAAGTAGTTTACTTAAACTTGAATTTGAAGCTCAGAAAGTACTGAAGTACTGCAATAGGCCTACCTTGAAAATCAGACTTTTCCTCAATTTGGTACTTGAAAAGTCCTTGTAATTATTTTAGCCAATGTATAAGTTCTCCTGTTCCCTGTTTTTGTGACAGATGTGCCCACTTTTGTTTGTTTCTCACCTCTTGAAGAGTGTTGTGCTACTCTTTTATTTAATTTAACTAGGCAAGTCAGTTAAGAACAACTTCTTATTTACAATGACGGCCTACCCCTGCCAAATGCTGGACCAATTGTGAGCCGCCCTATGGGACTCCTGATCACGGCCAGTTGTGATACGGCTCGGGATCGAACCCGGGTCTGTAGTGACGCCTATAGCACTGCGATGCAGTGCCTTAGACCCCTGTGCCACCCCATCATTTGGATCAGTGAGTAGTCATTTGCCTGGTCTCCAAGGTACCAACCATTGTACCAGTCTCAGAAAGGTTGTTGGTGCATTATAGAGCCCGAATGGCATGCTCTAGAACTGGTAGAGTCCACAGGGCAAGGTGAATGCAGTGTTCTCCTGATTTCCTGGTCCCTGCCCTGAGACAGCTCTAGTAAAAGACAGCTGAACTTTGCCACCTAGTGGCCTTACAAATCCAATCTTATTGGTCACATACATATATTTAACAGATGTTATTGCGGGTGTAGTGAAATACTTGTGATCCTAGCTCCAACAGTGCAGTAGTATCTAAAAACGATTCACAACAATACACACAAATCTAAAAGTAAAAGAATAGAATTAAGAAATCTATAAATCTTAAAGAATATATACATCTTAGATTGAGCAATGACAGAGTGGCATTTACTAAAATACAGTAGAATAGAATACAGTATATACACATGAAATGAGTAAAGCAGTATGTAAACATTACTTAAACACTATTAAAGGGAATAGTGTTCCATTATTAAAGTGACCAGTGACACCGAGTCTATGTAAATAGGGCAGCAGCCTCTAAGGTGCAGGGTTAAGTAACCGGGTGGTAGCCGGCTAGTGATGGGCCCTCACCTCCTCCCTGTAGGCCGTCTCGTCGTTGTTGGTAATCAAGCCTACCACTGTAGTGTCGTCTGCAAACTTGATGATTGAGTTGGAGGCTTGCATGGCCACACAGTCATGGGTGAACAGGGAGTACAGGAGGGGGCTGGGCACGCACCCTTGTGGAGCCCCTGTGTTGAGGATCAGCGAAGTGGAGGTGTTGTTTCCCACCTTCACCACCTGGGGGCGGCCCGTCAAAGTCCAGGACCCAGTTGCACAGGGCGGGGTTCAGACCCAGGGCCCCAAGCTTAATGAGCTTGGAGGGTACTATGGTGTTGAATGCTGAGCTATAGTCAATGAACAACATTCTTARATAGGTATTCCTCTTATCCAGATGGGATAGGGCAGTGTGCAATGCGATGGCGATTGCATCGTCTGTGAATCTATTGGGGCTGTAAGCAAATTTAAGTGGGTCTAGGGTGTCAGGTAAGGTAGAGTTGATATGATCCTTAACTAGCCTTTCAAAGCACTTCATGATGACAGAATTGAGTGCTCAGGGTCATTTAGTTCACTTACCTTTGCTTTCTACGGGAACAATGGTGGACATCTTGAAGCAAGTGGGGACAGCAGACTGGGAAAGGGAGAGATTGAATATGTCCGTAAACACCCCAGCCAGCTGGTCTGCGCATGCTGAGGAAACGGCTAGGGATGTCCTTTGGGCTGGCAGCCTTGCGAGGGTTAGCACTCTTAAATGTCTTACGTCAGTCATGGAGAAGGAGAGCCCACAGTCCTTGGTAGAGGGCCGCACAGGTGGCACTGTGTTATCCCCAAAGCGGGCGAAAAAGTGTTTAGCTTGTCCGGAAGCAAAACATCAGTGTCCACGTGGCTGTAGACCCTTCCACATACGTCTCGTGTCTGAAGCGTTCAATTGCGACTCCACATTGTCTTTGTACTGACGTTTTAACTGTTTGATTGCCTTACGGAGGGAATATTTGTTGGTATTTGGCCATATTCCCAGTCACCTTGCCATGGTTAAATGCGGCGGTTCGCGTTTTCAGTATTGCGCGGATGCTGCCATCTATCCACAGTTTCTGGTTTGGGTAGGATGAATAGTCACAGTGGGTACAACATCTCCTATACAGTTCCTGATGAACTCAGTCCCCGTATCCGTGTATTCGTCGATGTTATTCTCAGAGGCTACCCGGAACATATCCCAGTCCACGTGATCAAAATCTTGAAGCATGGACTCCAATTGGTCAGACCAGAATTGAATAGACCTTAGCATGGGTACTTCCTGTTTGAGTTTCTGCCTATAGGAAGAGAGGAGCAAAATGGAGTTCTAATCAGATTTGCCGAAGGGAGGGCGGGAGAGGGCCTTGTAGTTATTTTGAAAAGTTGAGTAGCAGTGGTCAAATGTTTTACCAGCGTGAGTATTACAGTCAATGTGTTGGTAGAACTTTGGTAGCATTTTCCTCAAATTTGCTTTGTTAAAATGCCCAGCTATAATACATGTGTCGTCAGGATATGTGATTTCTAGTTTGCACAAAGTCCAGTGTAGTTCCTTGAGGGTTGTCATGGTATTGGCTTGAGGGGGAATATACACGGCTGAGGCTATAACTGAAGAGAATTCTCTTGGGAGGTAATATGGTCGGCATTTGATTGTGAGGTATTCTAGGTCAGGTGAACAAAAGGACTTGAATTTCTGTGTTATCACAATCACACCATGAGTGGTTAATCATAAAACATACACCCCCGCCTTTCTTCTTCTTCCCGGAGAGTTATTTATTCCTGTCTGCGTGATGTACCGAGAACGATGGCTGTATGGACGGGGACAGTATGTTTCCGTGAAACAGAGCATGTTACAATCCCTGATGTCTTTCTGGAAGGAGATCCTCGTCCTGACCTCGTCTACTTTATTATCCAGAGACTGAACATTAGCGAGTAATATACTCGGAAGCGGTGGATGGTGTGCATGCCTCCTGAGTCGGACTAGAAGTCCACTCTGAATACCTCTTCTCCYCCGGTGGTGTTTGGAGCAGCCTCTGGAATAAGTTCAATTGCTCTGGGGGTACGGACAAAGGATCCAATTCGGGAAAGTCGTATTCCTTGTCGTAATGCTGGTAAGTTACTGCCGCTCTGATATCCTAAAGTTATTTCTGTCTGTATGTAATTACAGAAAAAAATTATTGGCTAATAATGTAAGAAATAACACACAAAAAACTAAATACCGCAAAGTTGCTTYGGAGCTAGAAGCAGAGCTGCCATATCTGTCGGCGCCATCTTTGAGACCTGTCTTTCACCTGTCTTTTTACAACCTCTCCTTCACATGATAAATACCACACTGAACACAGATACAATAGGCAAATTGCTTTTTTAAACACACAACAGTGTAAATATTTATTAAAAAACACACACGTATGTAAGTCATAAACAGTCAAGTTAATCCAAATTGCCAAGACACTACCCAGGGGAAGTTTTAAGTAAAAAAAAGTCTAGGCAGCTAGGCAGTTAAAGATCACACATTGAAACCAGGCCGTCAACCCAGAGTGACTGAGCCTTATAGGAAAGACAACAAATGTTTTTGATTGGCTGTAGCATGGCCTTTAAGTGTCTTGTGTGTGTGTGTTTGCGTGCGTTAGTGATGCGCGGTTAACTCAACCTGTATATATACGCAGATCGGGCGGGATTAGGGTCATGAAATATTGTGTGGATGGCGGGTTGAATAAAGAGAAAACAATGCATTAACATTCATATCTATATGCTACATTTTGTTTTTTAATTCATCATTTGTATCTGCTGTTAGTGTGTAGCACCCCCTGTATATAGCCTCGTTATTGTCATGTAATTTTCTAGTATTACTTTTTTATTTAATTTTTTTACTTTAGTTTATTTAGTAAATAGTTTCTTAACTCTATTTCTTGAACTGCATTGTTGGTTAAGGGCTTGTATGTAAGCATTTCACAGTAAGGTCTACACCTGTTGTATTTGTTGTATAAATAGAAGGAGGGCCAGAACAGTAGTCTAATGTTTGGTAAAGATTTGGTGAAGTGGTAAAAGAAGATGATAGCAGTGCTGGCTGTGTTATGTGTGATGATTGTGAGGTGCTATACAAATTCAACAGTCATAAGACGGGGAATTCAAAATGGCACGTCAAGGAACTGTACTGTTCAGATGGGTTAATTGGAATAGTAACCTGACTGAAATCTGGACYCTGACTACAGGTCTATAACCTCCCACTTAGCCTAATATAATATTAACTCCTGCAGAATTAAGAATTCCATGCAGTAAAATTATACACAACATTTTGACTCGGGAACAGGACTAGAAAAATGGGATTTACAGTGCATTCGGAAAGTATTCAGATTTTAGATTTTTTTTCACATTTTGTTACGTTCCAGCCTTATTCTAAAATGTATCAAATACATTTTTTCTGTCAACAATCTACACACAATACCTCATAATTACGAAGTGTCTATCGTTGTCTCTGATTGAGAACCATACTTAGGTATCCCTTTTTCCCTCCTTTCGTTGTGGGTAGTTGACTTTTGTTAGTGGCACTTAGCCCTGTAAGCTTCACGGTTGTTTTCTTCGTTTGTTGTTTTGTTGGCGTCATTTTTCTAAATAAAAGGATTATGTACGCTCACCACGCTGCACCTTGGTCTTCTTCCAGCATCGGCCGTGACACTGATAGCATTTCAATCACATAAAATATGCATCCAAGCCGAACTGAAATCTTATCAAAAACATGTTGGGTCTTTTTAATAGATCTTAATTAATGTCATTAGGAAATTTTCATAAAAAATCTTTCCAGTTTTTTTATGTTCTTATAGAATTTTCTCCCCGGGCCCTACATGTCTTTGCTGCGAAAGAAGCAGAGATGAAAGAGAAAACAAACTTTACCGATGTCAAGTAGATTGAAACATTCATTCTATGGATTTATTACATTTTGGTAAAGGGTTTACTTAGTCTTCTAGGTCAACTAGTAATGACAGTAGAGAAGCTACATATAGGCCTATCAATTTACAAGCAAGTTGACTAACAAATAACCTACCAAAATGTTGGAAATGACAAGCAGAAACATAGGCCTATATAAAAAGGCCTGTCCAAAAATAGTTCTGCCATCTGACTGTAGGCCCACAGTGCATTTTCTATATTTGTGGGTTAGGGTCGGGGGCAGGCCTCAGATTTTATATTTGGGCGGTTGCGGATGTGTTAGTGAAGGTGAAGGTGAACAAACAGCAGAACTGCGCTTCACGTTGTGCGAAAGTGTGTAAGCGTTGGTGTGTATCAGACAAAGCGTTTGTTCTCCTCCAGGTAGTTGTAGGGGTCTCCCTCGAAGGGCAGGGGCGGAGGGTGGTTGTAGATACCCATGAGGAAGATGATGATGGTGCCTGCTGTCATGACTGGGGTGACCAGAAACAGACACAGACGGTCCACCGTACGAGCTATACCACTCCAGTTATCCTTCTCCTACGGGGCGAGCAGAGAGAAGGCGAGAGGAGGGGGGGGTCAGCAAGCAGTGCATTCATGTATGTCATGATCACCTTTGTTGAGCCGTAATGACACACTAACACACTAGTGACTGAAGCCTTTGTTACAGACCCAAGTCCCACTGGGGAGTTTAACATGAATAGGATAATGTATTGTATTATATCTAATGTTCTGTGCCTCCCTCCTCCTTTCCCCCTGCCCCTCCCCCTCTTTCTCTCCATCTCCCCCCTCCTCTCTTACCTCATTGTAGTCATTCTTGTCATGCATGTGTTTGACAATGTAGTTGGCTCCATCCACACCAGGCTTCATCTCAGAGTACAGCTGCTCTGTCACCTCTCCATCTGACTGGGGCTTCACAGCTACACGCACACAAAGTAAGGAATCATATGTACATAACATTCACTATAGAAGATTGTGCATGTTCATGTGTCTGTTCTCTGTGCCTATATATGTGTGTCTGGTCTGTGTACCTGCCGCAGGTGTAGCCCGTGTGGCCAGTCCATGTCTCTCAGACTGTTTCTCAAACATCAGCTCGCTGCGTGACTTCACACTGTAGTACTCCTCCGCCTTAGCAATGTAACCAACGGAGCTAGATCGCCTTGGCAACGCCCCCTCCCAGCTAGACTCTGACTCTGCAGGGCGGGACATCCGCAGCAGGCGGGGCAACCTCTCCAGGAAGAACTAGTGGAGGAGAGGACACAGACACACACAGAGACAAAAACACAGAGACACACACACAGAGACACAAAACCATGTCACATTTTAGTTTAAATTGCAGTTGCAGGCATTCATGGAGTAATGATTAGGCCTGCTCTACTCCTTGTGTAGTCTGTGTGTACCTCTCTAGTCCACTCTGTCATGATGTGTGTACTGGGGCTCCTGAAGTGCAGGTTGAGGACCACCACACAGTGCAACACCACCACCGTAACCAGAACCATGATGAACATCAGATACCTACACGCATGCACGCACACACAGACAAAAGACACACACACAAACACCATGATCATCATGGGGATTCTTCTCAAAATCAAACAACTGGTACCTGACAGTCTGCAACACAAATACACAAACAGTGTGTCTATGAAACACAAACACATACAAAAGGGTGTGTGTGTCCTACTTGACAATAAGTGGTATAGCCATGGAGGTCTCCGGCAGTCTCTGTGAGATCAGCAGCAGGAACACAGACTGAGCCAGCAGCACCGAGATAGACAGAGTCATCTTCTCCCCACCTAGACACACACACACAGTAATCACTGTGGACGTAGTGTGGTAGTTAGGTAGTAAGGTCAGGGTTCATGGTAGAGGTAAGGGATAAGAGGTTAGGGGTATACTTACTGTCAGCTGGTAGGTAGTAGACCAGTGTAGCCATGAAGGAGATGAGGACAGAGGGGATTATGATGTTGATGATATAGAACAGAGGTTTGCGTTTGATGATGAGATAGAAGGTGATGTCCTGGTGCTTGTTGCTCTCTATAGGGATATTCTTATAGGTGTTCCTACGGGCCGGTTTATGAATGATCTCCCACTCTCCATTCTCTATAGGGGGAGGGAGGGATGAGAGTGAGCGAGTAGTGAAGGAGAGGTTTATATACTGGCATTTCTATGGGCTGGCTTATGGATGATTCAGCAGTGTGTGTGTGTGTGTGTGTGTGTGTGTGTGTGTGTGTGTGTGTGTGTGTGTGTGTGGGTGTGTGTGTGTGTGTGTGTGTGTGTGTGTGTGTGTGTGTGTGTGTGTGTGTGTGTGTGTGGTGTGTGTGTGTGTTGTGTGTGCTGGCCTTTCATTGGAGGATCGAGTAGGTTTCGGTGTGAAGTGAGTTGTGTGTGTGTGTGTGTGTGTTACCTGTGAACCTGCAGGTCTATGATGATCACTCCACCTTGTAGGACTTGTCATTTTCCAGCTCTTCTTTCAGCTGCATGGTTGATCTCCTTAGCATTGTAAGTCAGGGAGCTGCGATCATGGGAAACAGAGTTTTACGGTGTGTGGTGCATGCCTGGTTTGTGTGTATGTGTGGGGGGGGGGGGATCAGACCCTTCCTTACGTGAACTTGAGAGTGCAGTTCTTCGCCAGTCGGAAGGGGAAGTAGTTGACGTTGATGCACAGGAGGATCTGAAGATTGCTGCGGCAGCCAG
>NC_036854.1:32019665-32036849 GCF_002910315.2 Salvelinus sp. IW2-2015 | reverse complement strand
TGAATTGAATAGGAAACTGTTATAGATGTATTATATTTATAAAGATACACAGTGATAAGACCAACTGGTTGAAATAAGCAGAAGAATATACCTACATGTTCCACTCCACAATTGGTCAGCAGAGTCTCAGTTTTTACCTCTTTCTAAGGCGCGGAAGAGCGGAGAGAGCAAGAGAGAGAGAGAGAGAGAGAGAGAGAGAGAGAGAGAGAGAGAGACGAGAGAGAGAGAGAGAGAGAGAGAGAAGAGAGCAGAGAGAGAGAGAGAGAGAGAGAAGAGAGAGAGAGAGAGGAGAGAGAGAGAGAGAGAGAGAGAGCAAGAGAGAGAGAGAGAGAGAGAGAGAGAGCAAGAGAGAAGAGAGAGAGCAGAGAGAGAGAGAGAAGAGAGAGAGAGAGAGACGAGAGAGAGAGAGAGAGAGGAGAGAGAGGAGAGAGAGAGAGCAGAGAGAAAGAAAGAAGAGAGAAAGAGAGCAAGAGAGCAAGAGACAAGAGAGAGAGAGAGAGAGAGAGAGAAGAAGAGAGGACTCTCACTTGCTTTGGCAATGTTAACACATGTTTCCCATGCCAATAAAGCCCCTTGAATTGAATTGAATTGAAAATTGAGAGAGAGAGAGAGAGAGAGAAGAGAGAGAAGAGAGAGAGAGAGAGAGTGAGGAGCAAGAGAGAAGAACCAGGCAGTGTCCGGTTTTTCTCATTCTCCAGGTGTTCGGGCTGACTGGATCATGGTCTCTTGTAGTGACCATACAGACCAGTTCATAAGTTTGGACACACACACAGGGTTTTTCTTTATTTTCAACTATGACTATTTTCTACATTGTAGAATAATAGTGAAGACATCAAAACTATGAAATAACACATATGGAATCATGTAGTAACCAAGAAAGTGTTAAACAAATCTAAATATATTATATTTTTGAGATTCCTAAAAGTAGCCACCCTTTGCCTTGATGACAGCTTTGGCATTCTCTCAACCAGCTTCATGAGGTAGTCACCTGGAATGCATTTGAAATAACAGATGTGCCTTGCTAAAAGTTAATTTGTGAAATTTATTTCCTTCTCAATGCGTTCGAGCCCATCAATTGTGTTGTGACAAGGTAGGGGTAGTATACAGAAGATAGCCCTAATAGGTAAAAGACCAAGTCCATATTATGGCAAGAACAGCTCAAATAGGCAAAGAGAAACGACAGTCCATCATGACTTTAAGACATAAAGGTTAGTCAATCCAGAAAATGTCAAGAACTTTGAATGTTTCTTCAAGTGCAGTCGCAAAAACCATCAAGCGCTATGTTGAAACTGGCTTTCATGAAGACCTCCACAGGAAAGGAAGACCCAGAGTTACCTCTGCTGCAGAGGATAAGTTCATTAGAGTTACCAGCCTCAGAAACTGCAGCCAAAATAAAACAGACATCTCAACATCAACTGTCCAGAGGAGACTGTGTGAATCAGGCCTTCATGGTCAAATTTATGCAAAGAAACCACTGCTAAAGGACACCAAAAAGAAGAAGAGACTTGCTTCCTCCAAGAAACACGAGCAATGGACATTAGACCGGTGGAAATCTCTCCTTTGGTCTGATGAGTCCAAATTTGAGATTTTTGGTTCCAACCGCCGTGTCTTTGTGAGACGCAGAGTAGGTGAACGGATGATCTTCGCACTTGTGGTTCCCACCGTGAAGCATGGAGGAGGTGGTGTGATGGTGCTTTGCTGGTGACACTGTCTGTGGTTTATTTAGAATTCAAGGCATACTGAACTAGCATGGCTACCACAGCATTCTGCAGCGATACGCCATCCCATCTGGGTTGGGCTTAGTGGGACTATCATTTGTTTTTCAACGGGACAATGACCCAACACACCTCCAGGCCGTGTAAGGGCTATTTGACCAAGAAGGAGAGTGATGGAGTGCTGCATCAGATGACCTGGCCTCCACAATCCCCCAAGCTCAACCCAATTGAGATGGTTTGGGATGAGTTGGACCACAGAGTGAAGGAAAAGCAACCAACAAGTGCTCAGCATAAGTGGGAACTCCTTCAAGACTGTTGGAAAAGCATTCCGGGTGTAGCTGGTTGAGAGAATGCCAAGAGTGTGCCAAAGCTGTCATCAAGTCAAAGGGTGGCTATTAGAAAATATATTTTGATTTGTTTAACACTTTTTTGCTTACTACATGATTCCATATGTGTTATTTCATAGTTGTGATGTCTTCACTATTATTATACAATGTAGAAAATAGTAAAAATAAAGAAAAAAAACTTGAATGAGTAGGTGTGTCCAAACTTTTGACTGGTACTGTACATCCATGAGGATCAGACTGGGCTATTAATAACACACACACACACACACACACACACACACACACACACACACACACACACACACACACACACACACACACGGAGGGAGGGGGCAGAGGACCCAGAAACGCATACCAGTCACAAACACATCGACACACACAGAGTGGTCATACCAGAGAGATGAGGTTAGAGAGTGTGAGGGCGATGTACACAACGACAGCTTCGCCCTGTTTTTCTACGGGCCGGAGGTCCTTGTTGTAAGCCTTCTCCTTGAACAGGTGTTGAATCAACCGCTCTTCCTCATTCCTGGCCAAACACTCTGACACACACACACYGGAGTCAATGCACAGATACATTCATTATAGGCATCGAACAGCAATATTAAATAGCCCACATAGTAGCCTCAATCCAATGGAGAGTAGCCCTTTCCTGCAGTCAAATGACCTAGTGGCCTCATGGGTTGAATGTTATTCATACTTTTCATAATTAATAAACAGAAATAAATCAAATAAACAATGAAAATAAAGTGTTTCGATGTCAGTTTTGTTATATTTCAGTCTTATGTGACATACATAAAGTGTAATATTGGGATGCAAACTCAAAATGTAATACCTTTCAACTTCATATGTGACATGGTACAGGCGTCTTCTTTTTTTAAGCCCATAACCTTGTGTTAGAGGTGTATACTTTTGTTTCATGGTAGATTTGTTTAAGACCGCCAAGAAACACTGACTCTGATTTAGCCCAATGCAGTAAAAGGTTTTAAGAAGTCTTGGACATTGAACCAGTGTGTGTAGTAAATCACAGGCCTAATAATGGTCATAACTCACTTTTACGCTACAATTAGGCATCGGCTACAGAAAATATAGTCTACTTTCAATAGAACATGTTGAAGGATAAACGTTATTTTGGGAATAAATAGTCCTAATTGAACAAAAACAATATATCCAAAATGCTCACAAGAAAAAAATAAAACTTTACACTTCAACGGACTTACCGGTTACAAGGACCGCYAACAGAACCAGGGCTCCTGGTCCCAATAAACAGCGGGTCATGGCTGTTCGGCACCGGACAGACTCTGGAAATTAAAAAAAGTTATCCATTCTCTCCTTGTGCTCCTGACGTGACCCCCGGAGCCGTGAGTGGCGGGAACAGGTGGAGACACAGGCCGGGGTAGGCACGCAATCCCCCACTTCCGCCACAGAGATACAGGATAGGGGGTAGGGTGTGTGAGAGACAGAAAGTATGTAAGGGGACACAGGACACTTATGAGCTTTGCTTCACTAATGTGCGGCCTTCCAGGCAATGAATTTACAGAAATGGTTCCTGCATTACAGATACATTCATTGAGGACTGCAGAATATAAAGAGCAATAACAGGCCAATTGAGTCACTATACAGTACTGTAGGTTTTGGATGGGTAAGTTGGATGTGTATAAAACTCCTTCATTTTAATGTACCTCCCTGTGAGCTTTGTCTACTACAGACTCTGTTAAGAGGTCTCGACTTGTATAACAGGTCAGGTTCTGGTTGCTGGTTCAAACAGCACACACTGGTTGAATCAATGTTATTTCCACGTAATTCCAATGAAATTACATTGAACCAAAGTGGAATAGACATAGAATTTATGTCCGTGCCCAGTGGGAGGACTTGACATGAACTTCTTTAGACGCTTGTCCCTCTMACATGCAGGACAGATTTTTTACTTGGCCGAAAGCTGAAGTCACTTGTCCCAACAAGAAAAAAAGGTATGTAACACCATTGGCTAAAAGGGTGACTGAAAATGAGTGAAGTACATAGGAGGGACCTGAAAAAAATCTGTGCTTGCCCGTAGACGATGTTAAAAAATTAAATAAATAGAAAGACAGCTACACATTTGGGGAGGGATGAGAGGAATCATGACATTGAACAAAGATATTCAGGGAGTGGTTGAAATTTACACAATTGTTACCCAGAGGAAAATGTATGTTTTTTTAAATTTCAGTCAGGGGAGGGTTTAGTATTTTTTATTTAGTCCACAGGAGGGTCATGTAATTTGTAATCGATTAACAAACCTAACGCAATGGTAAATCTAGCTCTGGCAGTAGTGCTAGGGGTGTGTCAGAAATATGTTGAGCTATGTTCACAACCAATAATGATCAGTGCAGTGCTGGTGTAACCGGTGCTGCAGCGCGGTGGCTCTGCTCGTCAATAAGATAAAGAGAGAAAAATTATAATCAAATTCTAAACAACACAACTTGTTTTAAATAGGCTATGCCTAAATACACTTACAGGCACCATAATTGCTCCCTGTGGGCAATCATGGAGGATTTTAAACACATCTAAACTTTTCACAGTAGCTGGACAGATCCAATATAAAGCGAAAGGGAGAATGTCCACTCACCTTTATACTGCTCCCAAATAAAAACAATTATATATTGGAACCATCGTAGAGATCGCATTGCCACTTCTCCAGAAGTTGCATTGCATGTGTACCAAGGACGTTCTCACCATAAAACCAGGACAGTGTGGATCATTCTAATCGGTTTGGTTTGAATTTTAATTAATATACGAAAACAAGCAATCTGTTCTTTTTTTCCATAAACAACAACAATACATACATGTAAAATGTAATGATATAATAAAATCGGCAGGATAAAAAAACATGACGTATTGCTGTTGAACTAGACTTCATTATAGTAGGGCTAGTGTAAGGGAAGCCTATGGAGGGATTTGGGTTTTTAAAATGTGAAAGGAAAAACAAGCAATTGTTACAGGGAAAATAACTTCTAAATAAGAGGTTTACCGGTATTCACCGAGGTTCTCATCTGACATCATCTATTTTTTTGATGGGCATATGTAGACTACAGGAGTACACCACATCAGTCACTGGTTTCATCAAAAAGTGCATTGACGACGTCGTCCCCACAGTGACACTACGTACCCCAACCAGAAGCCATGGATTACAGGCAACATCCGCACTGAGCTAAAGGGTAGAGCTGCCACTTTCAATGAGCGGGACTCTAACCCAGAAGCTTAAAAGAAATCCAGCTATTCCCGCCAACGAACCATCAAGCTTGGCATCCAACCYCAAGGCGCTACAGAGGGTAGTGCGGACGGACCACTACGATCGAGCTCCTTGCCTTCTAGGTGTTATATACCAGGTGGTGTCAGAGGAAGACCCTCAAAATTGTCAGACTCCAGCCACCCAAGTCCATCCTGCTAAATAGTTAGTTAAATAGTTAGCAAAATAGCTACCAGGACAATCTGCATTGATCCTTTTTGCACAAACCTTGACTCGTCACATACGCTGCTGCTACTGTTTACTTTCTGTCACTTTATTCCTAGTTTTATGTACATATCTACCTCAATTACCTCGTACCCCTGCACATCGACTCGGTACTGGTACTTACTGTTCACAGTGTGAAAACGGCACACTTCCGCATCGTTGTGCTGCTTGTTGCGACTTGGCTACCTACCACACTTTTCGTTTTTTTACTTTAAAACTGTTTAAATCAAAACTCTGCATTTAACACATCTTCCAACATCTTAGTTTTTTCCTCGCTCCACTTTTTCACCCCGGACGCTTTAGTACATGGACACCGACAACCGAGCCAGGCTACCAAGAGCTCAACATACAACGCTCTCTATAGAACTACTAAAGGAAATAGCTTATTTCCAGCGTGTGAGTGTGACTCCAGTTGTTGGACAGTACATGCTGTAACTGTATGTTGTGTATTCCCCACGACTACAGACACTGGGGATACACCCGACACAGCTCTGAGGCTACACCAAACGCTAACACGCAGCCAGGCAGGTGCGTAGCAAGGAACAGCCGGCGACCTGCCACTGACAACCGACCCAGCCATCACCCGCCTCCCTGCGCTTCTCTCTCGCTCTTCACATTCAACGAGACAGACAACACAGTTGTGCCAGGCGCTGGTAGGAGCGGCCATGGAGGGTGCATCTAAGTCCCCGGCGGCGTGGCAAATGTTTGTTCCCTTGGACTGTCAGCTTTCAGCAGTGAAAACTGCTTTGAATCTGATGGGGACTCGCGGACTATTAAGTGTATAATCTGCGACATGTTCCCCCGATTCATGAAATCCATAAATTGCTAGATGACAGATGACATTCATATTCGGACAATTTCTGAAACTCACTTAGATAATACCTTTGATGATACAGTGGTAGCAATACATGGTTATAAGATCTACAGTAAAGACAGAAATGCCCAAGGTGGAGGTGTGGCTGTTTATATTCAGAACCACATTCCTGTAAAGCTTGGAGAGTATCTCATGTTAAATACTGTTGAAGTAATATGGCTACAGGTTAATCTGCCTCACCTAAAGCCCATTCTGGTGGGAAGCTGCTATAGACCACCAAGTGCTAACAGTCAGTATCTGGATAACGTGTGAAATGCTTGATAATGTATGTGATATCAACAGAGAGGTACATTTTCTGAGTGATTTAAATATTGACTGGCTTTCATCAGGCTGCCCACTCAAGAGAAAGCTTCAAACTGTAACTAATGCCTGCAAGCTGGTCCAGGTTATCAATCAACCTACCAGGGTAGTTACAAACAGCACAGAAATTAAATCATCAATTGATCACATCTTTACTAATGCTGCAGACATTTGTTTGAAAGCAGTATCCAAATCCATCAGATGTAGTGATCACAATATAGAAGCCATATCTAGGAAAACCAAAGTTCTGAAGGATGGGCCTAATATAGTGTATAAGAGGTCATACACGAAGCTTTGCAGTGATTCCCATTGTTGATGTAAAGAATGTGTTGGTCTGTGGTGTGTAATGAGGAGCAACCAGACGCTGCACTTACCACATGTATGGAATTGCTTATCCCAGTTACTAATAAGCATGCACACATTGAGAAAATTATTGTAGAAACTTAAATCCCTGTGGATTGATGAGGAATTAAAAAATGGTGTGGTTGAGAGGGATGACGCGAAAGAAATGGCAAATAGGTCTGGCTGTACAACCAATTGGCAAACGTACAGCACATTCAGAAATCATGTGACTAAACTGAATAAAAAGAAGAAGAAACTACACTATGAAACAAAGATAAATGACAAAGAATGATAGTAAAAAGCTTTGGAGCACCTTAAATGAAATTATGGGCAAAAAGGCAAACTCCGCTCCATCATTCATTGAATCAGATTGCTCATTCATCACAAAACCCACTGATATTACCAACTACTTTAATGATTTTTGGCAAGATTAGCTAAATTTACGCATGACATGATAGCAACAAACGCTGACACTACACATCCAAGTATATCTGACCAAATTATGAAAGACAAGCATTGTAATTTTGAATTCCGTAAAGTAAGTGTGGAAGAGGTGAAAAATTGTTGTCTATCAACAATGACAAGCCACCGGAGTCTGACAACTTGGATGGAAAATTACTGAGGATAATAACGGACGATATTGACACTCCTATTTGCCATATCTTCCATTTAAGTCTACTAGAAAGTATGTGCCCTCAGGCCTGGAGGGAAGCAAAAGTTATTCCCCTCTTTACTGGCTCAAATAGCCAACCAATCAGCATGTTACCAACCCTTTGTAAACTTTTGGAAAGAATTGTGTTTTACCAGATACAATGCTATTTTACAGTACACAAGTTGAGGGAAGGACATTCAACAAGCACAGCACTTACACAAATGACTGATTGGCTGACAGAAACTGATGATAAAAAGATTGTGGGGGCCATTTTGTTAGACTTCAGTGCAGCTTTTGACATTATCGATCATAGTCTTGAGTTAAGCCAGTGTGTCTATGTATGCGGATGACTCAACACTATACACGTCAGCTACCACAGCGACTGAAATGACTGCAACACTTAACAAAGAGCTGCAGTTAGTTTCAGAATGGGTGGCAAGGAATAAGTTAGTACGTACACATGGATTTTGTGTTGTAGATATGTGGTAGTAGAGTAGGGGCCTTGGCAGCAGCTAATGGGGATCCATAATAAATACAAATAGCCAAGTTATCATTACTCATTGTGTATTTATTATTACTTTTATCATTACATGTTATTACTTTTCTATATTTTCTTTCTCTCAGAATTGTTGGGAAGGGCCCGTAAGTAAACATTTCACTGTTAGTCTACACCTGTTGTTTACAAAGCATGTGACAAATAACATTTGATTTAATTGTGCTTGTTTATGTTTGTGTTCAGTCAGAAGTCTGGGAGAGGCGTGGCCTCAAACAGTAGACGAAGCCCAGTCTGAACATGTTCTTAGTGATTGAACGTGAGAGCCAGAGAGAGGAATGTGACCATCCTCTGGTCCTATAGGGAGAGAGATTTAACGTGTCAATCATTTAGCTCAGCTCCACAGGTGTGTGTGTACCTGTAGTATTCTGTAGAAGCTGGTCTCCATGTCTTTCACCTTCTGTCTCAGTTTACTCATCAACTCCAGAGTCTTCAACACCGCCTCACCACACACTTGACTGAAACACACATACACATAATTTTGAGCCCATCTCTTTGGTATGAGAATGCTTGATGCCTGTGTTGATGCATTTGCTGTATGTGTGTTATCTTAATATGTGTCTGTTAAGCGGTCACTGACCTGAGGCTGCAGTCGTGGCTGGTGAGGGGGTCATTGTTATGGCAACAGGAGAGCAGTATTTGAACCTGAGAGAGACAGACCTGGGAGCTCAACCTGCACGGACACCATGCTACACACAGTCCTCATTACCACAGCAGTGGAAGAATTAAGGCTGATACACACACACACACACACACACACACACACACACACACACACACACACACACACACACACACACACACAACACACACACACACACACACACACACACACACACACACACACACACACACACACAGACCAACACACAGACCAACACACAGACCAACACACAGACCAGTCCCCCCATGTAAAGGATATTTAGTAGCAAGCTGGTGGTGTGTGTGGTGCGTATGCAGTGTGTTCTGAGCTGGCTGTCTGGTGCGGCTGGGTCCAGTCCCTGTTGTAGACCCAACACCATTGGAACCAACAACTCAACGAATCCCAACACACACACACAACCTCAACCCAACGCCTCCTGAAGAGAAACACATAAGAAAGGACAAAGAAAAATAACTTTGGATGTACATACAGGAGTTATCAACGATTTAGACTGGATGATGAAAACTATGTAGATACAGGCTTCCACTTTTAGTTCTGTACGTCCACGTTGGGTTGCCGTACCTCCAGTAGTTCAGTCAGCAGCTGCAGCGCCTGTAGACAGCATGACTCCTCCCCGTCAGCTGGAGAGCTGTAGCCATTGGATGAGAGCTAAGCCCGGCTCGGTTTTCTGGCCTGCGTCTAGGCCCGCCCCCTGTCTGCAGCTTGCAGCTCGCAGCCGTGGGGCGACGGGACGGAACACGACCTCACACAGCAGAGACCTTAGGCCTGACCAACCACACAGAGCCAGGAGCAGCTCCAACACCTTGGCAGCAGAGTCCGGGTCTTTGACATGTAGCAGACCCAACACCTGGGATACGCACACTGAGAAGTGTTCATACCTACACAGAGAGGAGGGAGAGACATACACAACATCACTTTTATTGTTTTATAAGTGTGTGAGTGTGTGCATGTGTGTGTTTGTGTGTGTACCTGGTCAGGTAGTCAGCTATCTGCAGTTCCTCAGTAGGTCCACCAGTAGGTCAACAGAGTAGTTCCTGGTTAGGGTTCCGTCGCCGTTGACGATGATGTTAAAGATCAGCTGGAATGTCTGGTGGATGTTCTTAGCATGGAACAGCTGACACACACACACACACAAACCAGAGAGATAGTAGTCACAACCAGAACCAAAGATAGAGAAAACATTGGTGTGTATGTGTGTGTTACCTACTCCCCCACCTCCTCATTGAGAGTGAGGCTGGCCAGTATGGAGAGAGCGAACACCACCACCGTCAAAACTGTTGTCGGCCAGGAAGGTAATCAGGGTACGGTAGAACGCCTTGACATTACTCCGTAGGACCCACCCACACACAGGTTAATCAACGTACAGTAGAACTCCTTCACATTACAACAACCTGTTACATCAAAGAGTAGCGAGAACAAGAGAAGGAAGAAGAGAGGATGAGTACTACAAAAAAGAGAGAGAAAGGGTGGACAGACAGTGGTAGAGAAGATGAAGGATGTTCCTCACCAGAGCTTTGATGTGAGTCTGTACCGACAGGTTGTAGTGACACAGGTTAGCCTTCAGACCCAGGCACAGCATGATGATGTCACCATTGTGCAACTGGCTGGAAGGGGGGGACATAGGAGACTAAATTAATACTTACATGTACACATTCATCTCTGCTATACTGTAGAGTGGAAAAAGAGAGGAGGAGGAGGAGGGAAAAGAGGAGAGGAGTCGAGAGGTATCTTACATGTTGGTCATGAGAAAGTCTGCGTTCATAGATTTAGTTGGCACAGTGGATTATCCGGGTGTTGTACTGAGCCTCTGTAGCACCTGTACACACACACACACACACACACACACACACACACACACACACACACACACACACACACACACACACACACACACACACACACACACACACACACACACACACACAGAGAGAGAGAGAAAGAAAGAGAGTTACTACAGCATTAGCTGAACAGATCAGATCCTACAGCCATGTTCCTCACCAGAGCTTTAGCTTTGTGTAGCTCCATCGTTCTCCAAGACCAGGGTTCATGACCACTGGTTTAGTCTCTTCATGTCATTTCAGTGTCTTACCTGTAGTACCAACAGCTCCCTGGGGGTGCCGCTGTGGTAGTGGATGATGGAGGCCAGAGTGCTGGTCAGGTTATAACTGCTCTGGAGAACCTCTCTGCTATCATCAACACAGGCTGGGAGAGAGAACACACACACATCATAGTATAGCTGTAAGACAAGTTCAATCATTTGTCAAGACATTATAGGACAGAAATGCATTGGGAACTCATCAGTACCAAGTTGGACCAGTAGAGAGATGATGGTTCCTGTGAGTGCAGGGATAGTGTTGGGGTCTCCTGCCAGCTCCACTGACACACTCACTGGGCAGCACCTGGCCCGATGACAACAGACAACCACGCTGCAGTCCTGACAGCTCCTACACACACCTTGAGATGCATATCTTCCATTGTGTGTGCTTGGCCACAGTGTAGACATGTTGAAACTGACCTCCACTTGTTTCTGCAGTAGGGCAGTGTTATGGGCCATCCTATTGTCTCTGTACTGGTGAATGGCCAGCAGGAGAGACATCAGACATGTTGTTATTTATTTTTTATTTAACCTTTATTTAACTAGGCAAGTCAGTTAAGAACAAATTCTTATTTACAATGACGGCCTACCGGTGAACAGTGGGTTAACTGCCTTGTTCAGGGGCAGAACGAGAGATTTACCTTGTCAGCTCGGGGATTCCATCCTGCAACCTTTCGGTTACAAACCCAACGCTCTAACCACTAGGCTACCTGCTGCCCCAAAAAAACAATTCTGACCTCAGTAGCAGCTAGGATCAACTGGCTGTATGATACTGTTCATCAGCTTAGCCAAAAAGTATAGCTAGCTACAGTTTTTTTTATCTAAGTGGCTGAGCTATAGCTGATAGCTAGCTTGACAACTTGTTAGCTGACGTTAGCAAAAGGACTTTAGCTAGGAAAGGAACACACATTTTTCAGACAAGACGTTGCAAATTATAACAGCATTCGCTAGCTAACATTGTGACCATAATTTAAGTAACTTAAACACACATACACCCATATATTCATGTTATGAATTTTATGAATAATGACTAAATGATGTATACATTTAACTATAACTATAACTAATTGAATTCTACCCTGTTTTTCTATATTGATAAATAATGTTAGTTCATAAGAAAGAGGTTATGTAGCATGTACATGGGAAGAGAGGAAGGTATGTGTGTGCCTAAAGAAAACAAAGTGGATAATTAAACTATGTTTGAACCGACCCGGCTATAACTCTGGGGAGATAAGATAAGACATGGAGAGCCCCTCCAGATTTCCCGTATCTGGAGGGGACTGGAACTGTCAGCTGTGTGGTAATAAACTTTGGTGAGACTCCAGGAGAAGAGAGAATCCAAAGTTTAGTGTGTATGTATGTGCGTAGGTTAATAAGAGAAGGAACGTTTTTGTATATACACGGCAGAGCTCTCTAAATAAACATTCCTGACAATTGTAGCTGGGCCTCCGCCTGATTCATTTCAACCAGTTTCTTACAAATTCTGGGTTTCAGGCTGAGTAATTAATTCAATTGGGTATTATGAACAACTGAGAACAAAATTCTTGTAACAATTGGTCCTTCGAAGCCGGATCTCAATATCTGCCTCTGTTGTCCCAGGGAACTGCTGAAACCCGTGCATGGGCGGATCTAAGATCCGTAAGACAAAGACCTGACCTCTGAGTTGAGGGTTAATTTCAGGCCAGTTAATTTCAGGCCAGTGGCGAACTGGTACACGACAGAGGTGGTGACGAGATCCAACATACATTGCTTTTCCCAGTCTTCAAGAGAAGGTCAGTAATCTTTATTTACGAATTTTCGGGAATTGACATTCAGACTGCATTTAGATAAATATTTATTACGATTATTGTATGGTTTGGATATTGATCTTTGGAATTCTGTCGGAATTCTTACCTGGTGACCTATCTTTAGAATTTTGTGTAAAGAAAAGTTTTAAAGGGAATGAAGTATCTATACAATTGGAAGATAAGAATCGGGTGTAGAGCCACCTAGGAGAGAAGAAGTCCTCAGCGACTTAGGTCCGAAACGACTTAGGGTATCTGCATGACAACGACCCGAAACACACAGCCAGGGCGACTAAGGAGTGGCTCCGTAAGAAGCATCTCAAGGTCCTGGAGTGGCCTAGCCAGTCTCCAGACCTGAACCCAATAYAAAATCTTTGGAGGGAGCTGAAAGTCCGTATTGCCCAGCGACAGCCCCGAAACCTGAAGGATCTGGAGAAGGTCTGTATGGAGGAGTGGGCCAAAATCCCTGCTGCAGTGTGTGCAAACCTGGTCAAGAACTACAGGAAACGTATGATCTCTGTAATTGCAAACAAACGTTTCTGTACCAAATATTAAGTTCTGCTTTTCTGATGTATCAAATACTTATGTCATGCAATAAAATGCAAATTAATTCCTCAAAAATCATATAATGTGATTTTCTGGATTTTTGTTTTAGAATCCGTCTCTCACAGTTGAAGTGTACCTATGATAAACATTACAGACCTCTACATGCTTTGTTAGTAGGAAAACCTGCAAAATCGGCAGTGTATCAAATACTTGTTCTCCCCACCAAATAGACTAAAATTAATTTGGATTGTAATTCAACTATTGATATTTTTTGCCTGGAAAGATACGGTCACTAGTGTTTGGATATAAATTGAATGTTTTAATAGCTTGTTCAGGTTAAATTGAAAGACTCATCCATTTTAAATAATAGCGAGTCGATTTAGATGGAATAAGTTGTCTTGCCTAAATGGTCCGCTGGAATAACGTATTGGGAATGGAATCGTATTTAAATGACTGAATCATAGAAGAGACAGTTGCCTAAATCCAATGAATTCTAAATTATAACAGAGAGATAATTACGATAGAGTTGTGTCCATTGAAATGTTTTTATTCTTATGGATTGACTGACATACGTTATAAACTTAGCGAAGTACATGGTACTTTTACATTTTGGAGTAGAGAGAGTTGGAACGTTTGGTTTTACTCTTACAATAGAATTAAAGCAGAACTCGGTTTGAGTAGGGGGTATATTTTTGCCTAGAGGCAGGAATAAGAGAGTTGGTTGCAGTGTTGCCGACTAATTTTCAGGGTAAGTGCTGGAGGCAGGTTGAGTTGTTGCTAYATGACGTTGTGATATCATTGCGTGATAACGTAAAACTGTGRCARTACGTAGAATACACAATAACGMTACTCAAATTGATTTGARAGTTGTTCAGGGACAGACTCCCACTCTTTTCTGTACTTCTGGCAGTACAATTTTGATTGGGAGATGTTGATTGATGTTGTAAGTTCTGTTCAAGATCAAACATTCGTGACCAACGATATTAATTGGGTTTGGCTTGTCGAACCCGTAGAACTGCTGCTGCAGTCAGCCAATAATGATTTGCAATTCACTGAAATTGCTGCTGCCTGGGCACGGGCTGAGCGCCTGCTGCTGACGTCGCTCACAATGCACTTTTGCAGCCAGGCAATGATGTTGTGACTGAGGGTGTGACAGAGAAAATTGTTTGTGTCATTTAGAGGGAAAATGCGTGCATTATAGCTTTGAGACACTTTTCAAAAGTTGTTAAAAGTTCCAAATACATTTTTAAAAGTAGCAAAATTTGTCAGGGTAGGTTGAAAAGATGTTAAATCTAGCAACAAAGTTACTAGGCGAGCATCACTGGTTGGTGGCGCTCACTGGGATATATTTGGCTGTAAGAGATTCAGGTCTGAATAGTTGAATCGTAAAAGTTTCGTGATAGTTTCTGGTGATTGATTCTTGGGTTGATTGTTTAGGTAACACCAGTGAATGGGAACAGAAAGTTAATGTATTCAAACATTACAATCTGTTTCCATTATGTGGAACCTTGTCAGGTCAGTAAAGTGAATTGTAGGTTGAGTGACTATTATTTTAAAGGGGTACACATACATATGGAATATTAGAAGTTTTAATTAATTTGTCTAATAGAGTAAGAAATACTTCTTTGAAGGGGTAGAATGACTTATGACCTCTATTGTAGCTTTCATTTGTGGTCTGATCAGCCTCATGGGAAAGCTATTTGGATGGAGAATTTAAGGTAATTTGCAATACTGATTTCAAGGTAACTCGTGATAAGGAAAGATGGATAAGGAAAGTTATGTGTTAAAAATGGGGGAGGATATGGTCCTTTGAGGGTTGGACAGGACATATTTTAAGCAAATAGGGCAGGAAAATAGATTGAGATGGAAAAATAGTGATTTTATAAGCAAAAAAATGTATTATGAAAATAAATATGTTGCTGTTCTTAGGGATGGTAAATTACTGTAGATAATGGATCCCACACTATGCAACATATATAAAATGATTGATGAGACTGATTTAAGATTAGCCCACGTTATTGTTAGATYAAAAACAGTGGACTCCCGAAGGAGAGATTTCATTAGTACAGAAAACATATGCTATGTTTAGCATTTCCCCAGAGATGATGYTCCCTTCACCCAGACAGGAGACTGTAGGGAGGGGTTCAGGACGTCAGTACTAACTCAGGAACACGGGGGGAAAAGCAAACCTATTGCTGCCTACTCCTCTCGTTTAGATGAAGTAGCCCAAGCCATGCCACTATGTTTGTAGACTGTGGTGGCTGCCACACGGGCTGTGGAGGATTCAGCCTCTGTAGTACTGTATCATGAATTGACATGAAGGGTACCGCATGCCGTATCGATTTTATTATTGGAACATAAGATGGCTTACATGTCACCAGCGAGAAATTTGTCCGGTATTATAATTCTGTTGAGCATGCCGAATCTAACAATTGAACGGTGTACTACCTTAAACCCCTCCACTTTGATCCCCATAGCCACTGATGGGTGCCCCCATGACTGTGTAGCGGAAACGGAGAAAGTTGTTCTCCCCAGACCAGATCTAACTGATTTGCCTTTGCCTGATGCAGAAATAACTATGTTTGTGGATGGGTCCTCTAGAAAGAAACCAGATGGCTCAAATGCCACTGGTTATGCAATAGTGACTCTTACTGAGGTGTTGGAAGCTGAAGCATTAAAAAAAAATTACTCTGCTCAGCAAGTTGAAATTGTCGCCCTCACCAGGGCTTGTGAATTGGGGAAAGGTAAATGCATTACGATACATACTGATAGTGCTTATGCTTTTAACACCGTCCATATATTTGCAGCTCAGTGGAGAAACAAGGGTATGATCACTACGGCAGGTAAACCCATTACACATGCGCAGCTAAATTTGAATTTGCTAGAAGCAGTCTTATTACCAAGAAAGGTAGCGATTTGTAAATGCGAAGCACATACTAAAGGCACTGACTACGTCAGCATTGGGAACAGAACGGCAGAAGAGGAAGCAAAAAGGGTTGGCGGAGAGCCACACTCACACACACAGATTCTCACTTGAAGGAGGAAGTTAGTATAGACACAGAATTACTGAAGGAAAGTCAGCTTCGAGCCACAGTTAAGGAAGTTACTAGATGGGTTAAGATGGGGGCCGTTGACAAAAGAGGAATTTGGCACAAAGGGAACCTCTCTATTTTACCTAAGTCATTGTTTAGATGAAGCAAGATTGATACATGGGCGGAGCCAGGTATCAACCGGAGGGATGAGGGCCTAGTGGCCTATTGATGGCCCAGTGGCCTAGGCAGGATAGGAAAGATGTCGTGGCCTAGTGGCCTATGTGATAATGAACTACTAATAAATAAATACAATTGTTGTAATAAATAAGCTAAAATATTAGGTCAAGATATTATCCCTAGAATTGGTTTACTAGGATATATGTCTTTAAGTTAATGGATGACATTTTAGCTAATCAGGTAGAACAAATAAAATGCCAGAGTTAGGGACCAGAACAAGTAGACAACTAGACATAGAAGTTGAAGATATACTAGCAAAACCCAGGAGAAGACTTTCTGGTAACCAAACCCGTATGTCCAAGATTTTGTGTCCAACAGGTGAATGACAGGAGAAGGTGATTCACTCAATCCAACCAGGAGACTGGGTGTGGATCCAGTCCCTGAGGAGAATAGACGGGAAGCAGCCCTGTTGGGAAGACCCATACCAGGTTCTGTTAAACCACCGCCTTTGCCATTAGAATAGCTGAGAGAGTCACTTGGGTCCACGTTACCCACTGCAAGAAGGTATGTACCCATATAAGCACTGCTGATCACACATAGAGTTAGGAGAAGAACC
>NC_036854.1:31989976-32019640 GCF_002910315.2 Salvelinus sp. IW2-2015 | reverse complement strand
AAAATATTGTCTGTGAGTATAACACAACTGATTCTGCAGGCGAAACCTGAGAAAATATAAACAGGAAGTGATTTTTTTTTTTTTTATCTGTGTTTCCTGGACTGTCTTTCTTCCATTTAAAGGGTATCAACCAATTCATTTTCCAATGGCTTCCTCAGGCTGTGACCAGGCTTTAGACATAGTTTCAGGCTTTTATTTGAAAAATGAGCGTGATTTTTCAAAAGTAGTCAGGTGTCCTCCGAATAGTTTCCTGCGCGCGCGAAGAGAGCTCTCCATTTTCCTTTTGTCCCTTAATGAATAGGTTATGGTCCGGTTGAAATATTATCGATTATGTTTGTTAAAAACAACCTGAGGATTGATTATAAAAAACATTTGAAATGTTTCTACGACCATTACGGATACTTTTTGGATTTTGTCGAACGGAACAAGGCTTTGGTTTTCTGAACATAACACGCAACCAAAATTTGTGATAAAAGTAATATTTATCGAACAAAAATAACATTTGTTGTGTAACTGGGTGTCTCGTGAGTGCAAACATCCGAAGATTATCTAAGGTAAGCGATTCATTTTATTGCTTTTCTGACTTTCGTGACCAAGCAAACCAAGCTAATATAAGGCTAACTGTTCTAGCATTGATTGCTACACTCACAAAAGCTTGGATTTCTTTCACTGTAAAATATATTTTCAAAATCTGGCATGATAGGTGGATTAACAACAAGCAAGCTGTGTTTTGGTATATTTCACTTGTGATTGCATGATTATAAATATTTTTTGTAATATTTTTAATCTGATATGTTTGGGAATTTTCTTCTTCCTTTCAGGACCGGAACGAGGCTGTAGTTTTCTCAACATAACGCGCAACCCAAATGGCATTTTTTTGTTATAAAAAGTAATATTTATCGAACAAAAATAACATTTATTGTGTAACTGGGAGTCTCGTGAGTGCAAACATCTGAAGATTATCTAAGGTAAGCGATTAATTTTATTGCTTTTCTGACTTTCGTGACCATGCTAATTTGGGGCTAGCTGTTGTAGCATTGATTGCTACACTCACAAAAGCTTGGATTTCTTTCGCTGTAAAGTATATTTTCTAAATCTGACACGATAGGTGGATTAACAACAAGCTAAGCTGTGTTTTGGTATATTTCACTTGTGTATTGCATGATTATAAATATATTTAGTAAATTTTTGCATTTGGAGCCCTGCAATTCTAGCGGTTGTTTAGGAAAATGATCCGTAAAAGGGATCCGTAGCGCAGAGAAGTTAAACCACCGCCTTTGCCATTAGAAAAGCTGAGAGAGTCACTTGGGTCCACGTTACCCACTGCAAGAAGGTATGTACCCATATAAGCACTGCTGATCACACATAGAGTTAGGAGAAGAACCGAGAACCAACAGGGTCCGGGGGTTACCTCCTTAAACGAAGMTTTCCTACCCCAACCGTTCATCACTGTGTGTGCTCCTAGAAGTGTGAGTATGGGGTGGTACCTAGCAGACCGACTAAGGGCAGGAGAGGGTTGGCGGTTTTTGGGAAGAGTAGGGGCTCTGAGCTGCATCCTAGTCTTTGAAACCTTTCTGATAAATCCAAATCCACTACCTATCGGTACTAATTATATGACACCATTAATAAGAAGTAAAAGATAAACTATATAATTCACTGATGAGTGACTAACAAAATAAGGAGTCAAAAAAGATCAAGATGTAGGATTTAAGGTAAACATTAAACAATTCCCTAGGAAAGCAAATAACTGTACAGGGATTGGGTTGGCCAGATTGAAGTACTCGGCCAACCCACCTCGGTTCACTTTAACTTCTGATGAGTGCCAGTGTTAAAGATACAAGAATGGCAACGAGAACTTAGATGATTTGAATGGTAATCGTTAATGTGACGGACTTAGGTTTGGAAGGACAGGAGACAATTCTTAACCTCACAGCACCTATAACTGATGTAGTGGGCTCGTACCAGCAAAGGACGCATACGACAGAAACTACCAAAAAGGGTAGTCAGGAAATTGCGCACCGGGGTTAATGGTCAAACCAGTTCGAGTTAGTCATCAGAGGCCAGTTATAGGAGGCTAAAGGAGGTACAGGAGGAGTTTTGACCAGGAGGGGAGTTTAGATGGATGCTATTGGCATCCTCAGGGAAGTTACAGATTAATACAAAGTTATGGATCAAATAGGTGAAGACTTAACCACTACATTATATTGGTGGTTGACAATAAATAAAAATGTGGATTGGATTAATGACATCTATTATAAGCAACAGAGATTCGTGAATGAGACTGGGGATGCAGTAAAGGGGATCTCTGACCAATTATCCGCCACCTCCCTCATGGCCTGGTAAAATAGACTGACTCTCGATATGTAAATTGGCAGAAAAGGGCGGAGTATGTAGAATGATTGGGGTTCATTGCTGTATGTTTATTATTTAAATAACACAGCTCCAGATGGATCAGTGACCAAGGCTCTGGCAGAGAACTATGGGGTGGATAATTCTCTTACAAATTGATTTGACAGTATGTTTGGGAAATGGAAAATTGTCATAATCACTGTGTTGTGGGCCACTTTCACCTGTATGAGTGTTTTGGTTCCGTGTGAATGCTGTTTGATTCTGGGTGTGAAAGGTCTCATTTCCAGGACTCTGGAGAAATCGATGACGCAACAGATGGTGAGATACGGACCGATTCAGAGCTCTGAGAAAGTAAGAAAGCCGCCAATAGTCTGCTAGCATCTGAGCATGAAGTCAGTGTGTTGTATACTGGAAAGGGGTCTATAGAGTGCCACATTATGAGTCATAATACCCATAAAACCTAGCGGTCAATCAGGGAAATAGTTCCAATCATCTTTCCACCTTTCATTTTTCCCATAGGGGATTTTAGAAACACTTCAAATTAGGGCTGGGTTTCGTGTAGGCTTACCCTGATATGACATTTTGATAACTGTGTAAATCTCTCTAGGACAAGATGACTTTTATCAATATATTTCCCTGTATTTACCCCCAAAAATGAAACGCTAATTATCTGCTAATGTGGCAATCATATATAACTACTAATGCCATGATGATCTGGACGAGATTGTCGAATCAAGGTAAAGGTAAGAATCTCTGGATTAACGATCTAATATTAGCTAAATGTAGTAATTAATAAATTGGCTATATTTCTTTAAATGGACAACTCTGTGAATTGTCTTGTGCAAGTTTTAAATGGACACAATACATGTCAGGAAATCAAATCAAATGTATTTATATAGCCCTTCTTACATCAGCTGATATCTCAAAGTGCTGTACAGAAACCCAGCCTAAAACCCCAAACAGCAAGCAATGCAGGTGTAGAAGCACGGRGGCTAGGAAACACTCCCTAGAAAGGCCAAAACCTAGGAAGAAACCTAGAGAGAAACCAGGCTATGAGGGGTGGCCAGTCCTGTTCTGGCTGTGCCGGGTGGAGATTATAACAGAACATGGCCAAGATGTTCAAATGTTCATAAATGACCAGCAGGGTCAAATAATAATAATCACAGTAGTTGTCGAGGGTACAGCAAGTCAGCACCTCAGGAGTAAATGTCAGTTGGCTTTTCATAGCCGATCAGTAAGAGTATCTCTACCGCTCCTGCATTCTCTAGAGAGTTGAAAACAGCAGGTCTGGGACAGGTAGCACGTCCGGTGGACAGGTCAGGGTTCCATAGCCGCAGGCAGAACAGTTGAAACTGGAGCAGCAGCACGGCCAGGTGGACTGGGGACAGCAAGGAGTCATCGTGCCAGGTAGTCCTGAGGCATGGTCCTAGGGCTCAGGTCCTCTGAGAGAGAGAAAGAAAGAGAGAAAGAGAGAATTAGAGAGAGCATACTTGAATTCACACAGGACACCGGATAAGACAGGAGAAGTACTCCAGATATAACAAACTGACCCTAGCCCGACACATAAACTACTGCAGCATAAATCTGGAGGCGGAGACAGGAGGGTCAGGAGACACTGTGGCCCCATCCGATGATACCCCGGACAGGGCCAAACAGGAAGGATATAACCCCACCCACTTTGCCAAAGCACAGCCCCACACCACTAGAGGGATATCTTCAACCACCAACTTACATCCTGAGACAAGGCCGAGTATAGCCACAAAGATCTCCGCCACGGCAACAACCCAAGGGGGGACGCCAACCCAGACAGGAAGATCACGTCAGTGACTCACCCACTCAAGTGACGCACCCCTCCTAGGGACGGCATGAAAGAGACCCAGTAAGCCAGTGACTCAGCCCTGTAATAGGGTTAGAGGCAGAGAATCCAGCTGGAGAGAGGGGAACCGGCCAGGCAGAGACAGCAAGGGCGGTTCGTTGCTCCAGAGCCTTTCCGTTCACCTTCACACTCCTGGGCCAGACTACACTCAATCATATGACCCACTGAAGAGATGAGTCTTCAGTAAAGACTTAAAAGTTGAGACCGAGTCTGCGTCTCTCACATGGGTAGGCAGACCATTCCATAAAAATGGAGCTCTATAGGAGAAAGCCCTGCCTCCAGCTGTTTGCGTAGAAATTCTAGGGACAATTAGGAGGCCTGCGTCTTGCGACCGTAGCGTACGTTTAGGTATGTACGGCAGGACCAAATCGGAAAGATAGGTAGGAGCAAGCCCATGTAATGCTTTGTAGGTTAGCAGTAAAACCTTGAAATCAGCCCTTGCCTTAACAGGAAGCCAGTGTAGGGAGGCTAGCACTGGAGTAATATGATCAAAATATTTTGGTTCTAGTCAGGATTCTAGCAGCCGTATTTAGCACTAACTGAAGTTTATTTAGTGCTTTATCCGGGTAGCCGGAAAGTAGAGCATTGCAGTAGTCTAACCTAGAAGTAACAAAAGCATGGATTAATTTTTCTGCATAATTTTTGGACAGAAAGTTTCAGATTTTTGCAATGTTACGTAAATGGAAAAAAGCTGTCCTTGAAACAGTCTTGATATGTTCGTCAAAAGAGAGATCAGGGTCCAGAGTAACGCCGAGGTCCTTCACAGTTTTATTTGAGACGACTTTACAACCATCAAGATTAATTGTCAGATTCAACAGAAGATCTCTTTGTTTCTTGGGACCTAGAACAAGCAACTCTGTTTTTTCCGAGTTTAAAAGTAGAAAGTTTGCAGCCATCCACTTCCTTATGTCTGAAACACAGGCTAGAAGCGAGMGCAATTTTGGGGCTTCACCATGTTTCATTGAAATGTACAGCTGTGTGTCATCCGCATAGCAGTGAAAGTTAACATTATGTTTTCGAATGACATCCCCAAGAGGTAAAATATATAGTAAAAACAATAGTGGTCCTAAAACGGAACCTTGAGGAACACCGAAATGTACAGTTGATTTGTCAGAGGACGAACCATTCACAGAGACAAACTGATATCTTTCCGACCGATAAGATCTAAACCAGGCCAGAACTTGTCCGTGTAGACCAATTTGGGTTTTCAATCTCTCCAAAAGAATGTGGTGATCGATGGTATCAAAGGCAGCATCAAAGGTGTCAGCTAGAGATGATGTGCAGCAGCTTGCAGGGATTTGTAGTTTTGCATGACGTCTACTTTAAAAGAGATTTACGTGGTTATCAAAACGTCACGCCAGGGTAAGCCTACACTAAACACAGCACTTATTTGAAGTGTTTCTAATTTCTATATGGGAAAAATGAATGATGTAAAAATTATTGGAACCATTTCCCTGTTTGACCGCTATGTTTAATGGGTATCATGACACTTCCAATGTGGGMCTCTATGGCTTGAGCAAAGACCGTACAATATGAAGAAAGGCTAAAACTGCTTCTCCAATAGCAATCCCCAATCACGCTTGCAGCCGTTGTCATGGCGACGTTGGCTAGCTAATGCTGCATTCAAAACAACTGGGAACTAGGAAATCTCCGACCTCCGACTTCAGTGAGTTCAAGACTACTGGGAACTTGCAAAGAAAAGAGCTCAGACTGGAAAAAAATGTTTTGAACGGTCATCCAACTCGTGCCTCTTTCTAGATCTCAGACTTTCCAACCTGAAGATCACTGACGTCATGATTTGACCACGTATTTTTCAGAGTTCCCAGTTGTCTTGAACGCACCATAAGCTCATGCATAGAAAAACGTTATGGGGTCCAACAGTCGTCTTGCGCCGAACTGTCCATGTGCAGCCTGTCAATTCCACAGGCAGGCCTTCGATATCCTTTTTTGACAAAAATTAACACTCCACAGTATTTATGCAAGTAAAGTCATAATTGTTTTATTTTTTTATCATGAAAGCTGTGATGGAAACAGGTATCCATAATAATTTCATTATGTATACTAGCCTACCAGCACAGCACACCTGCATTGTTTCCGCAAGCTGTTGGCTAGAGCGCACGTGCCAAGTCCAGAGTAGAGACATTTGCTATTCAATAACAGTTTTTGTGACAATCTATAGGTTGAGTTGAAAATGTGATGGAAACACATTGAACTTCAGAACTGTATACGGTACATGAAAACTTAAGTGAAAAGGTACATTTTGTGTGCACTATGTCATCGCACAGTGACTTTTATCTGCAACAAGCCTGTTGGGTGGAAACACACCACTGGTGGAAAAATGTGCATATATTCTTTATGCAGATATTAGATTATTTGCATGAAACTCTGTCGCCAATTGGATGGAAACCTAGCTAGTTTGTCACTTTCACAGAGTTGGAGTAATAACATGTTCAACTACTTATGACGATAGCTATGTTAACATTAATGTGCACAAAGAATTTTAGGTCAACATTTCGAAAGTTGGCATAGAAAATAGATGCAACAATTGCTAGCTAGGGTACGTCTCCATTTAACTATATTGTGTCAATAAATACAGCTGAAAGTCATGGCACTTGGCACAAAAATCTCAAAAACCTACAGAGTCAATAAAAAATGTAGTAATTGAAGTGTTTCCATTACCCATTTAGACAAATTGCGCATTAATAAATTGGCGACAGCCTGATACGCCCTCCCACCGATCTGTTTTATGTCTCAGGTAGCCCACAAAAGCCAGCATGGATGGAATGCAATAATTGACTAATATTTGCCATATTCAAATAATTGTTGAGTACCAACGTATCGCCAAGGTCCATGGTGCCATGGTGAAACTTGCACTCCTGTAGATCTGAAACAATTTGAAGATGAAACTTGCCAGACAACCAGAACAGCAAGGCAAAGCAATTCAGGCATTCAGAAAGTCAGGACAAAAATAGATTTTGCAAAGCAGTGGGCATTAGAATGAAATGTGGAGTGGAGCTTATAGTTACGCGTTGACATTAAGTGCCCCGCGTACCTTCAAAAGTATTTGGCAATCATAATTTATTCAAAAAAACAAAACAAAAAAACACAGTTTCCATCACAAATTGGTCGCAATAAGTTAGACAAAAGAAAATCCACCCGTCTAACAGATATCATTTTTGTCGAGCTTTAGAAAATGTATCAAATGTGTGCCTTCAGGTCTCTCCAGAGATGTTCGATCGGGTTCAAGTCTGGGCTCTGGCTGGGCCACTCAAGGACATTCAGTGACCACTCCTGCATTGTCTTGGCTGTGTGATTAGGGTTGTTGTCCTGTTGGAAGGTGAACCTTCACCCCAGTCTGAGATCCTGAGCACTCTGGAGCAGGTTTTCATCAAGGATCTCTCTGTACTTTGCTCCGTTCATCTTTGCCTCGATCCTGATTAGTCTCCCAGTCCCTGCCGCTGATAAACATCCCCACAACATGATGATGCCACCACCATCCTTCACCGTAGGGATGGTGCCAGGTTTCCTCCAGGCATGACGCTTGTCATTCAGGCCAAAGAGTTCAATCTTGGTTTCATCAGACCAGAGAATCTTGTTTCTCATGGTCTGAGAGTTCTTTAGGTGCCTTTTGGCAAACTCCAAGCGGGCTGTCATGTGCCTTTTACTGAGGAGTGGCTTCTGTCTGGCCACTACCATAAACACCTGATTGGTGGAGTGCTGCAGAGATGGTTGTCCTTCTGGAAGGTTCTCCCATCTCCACAGAGGAGTTCTAGAGCTCTCTCAGAATGACCATTGGGTTCTTTGTCACCTCCCTGACCAAGGCTCTTCTCCACCGATTGCTCAGTTAGGCTGGGCGACGAGCTTTAGGAAGAGTATTGGTGGTTCCAAACTTCTTTCATTTAAGAATGATAGAGGCCACTGTGTTCTTGTGGATCTTCAATGCCACAGACATTTTTTGGTACCCTTCCCCAGATCTGTGCCTCGACACAATCCTGTCTAGGAGCTCGACAGACAATTCCTTCGACCTCATGGCTTGGTTCTTGCTCTGACATGCACTGTCAACTGTGGGACCTTATATAGACAGGGGAGTGCCTTTCCAAATCATGTCCAATCAATTGAATTTAACACAGGTGAACTCCAATCAAGTTGTAGAAACATCTCAAGGATGATCAATGGAAACAGGATGCACCTAAGCTCAATTTTGAGTATTATAGTAAAGGGTCTGAATACTTATGTAAATAAGGTATTTCTTAAAACCTGTTTTCGCTATGTCATTATGGGGTATTGTGCATAGATTGCTGAGGGAAATGTTTTATTTAATACATTTACAGTAAGGCTGTAACGTAACAAAATGTGGAAAAAGTCAAGGGGTCTGAATACTTTCTGAAGGCACTGTATATCTGCCGTTTCCATTATCCATGTCGCAATTAATTTCTTTGCTACATTTTTTTTGTAGAACAAACCTGGGTCAATGGAAACTTGCCTAATGGCTTGAATCTAGGTTGTGCCTTTAGAAAAATGAACAACTAAGGAAGAATTCTTCACTTCTTTCATTGACTTCTCAAACCCCAAACCCTTTGGTATTTTTGGTCTGTTTGCATGCATTCCCTGAAGTCTTGTGTTGGTGCGTACTTAGAAACTCTGTGGTTTGTGCATTTCAGTTGGTCATGACATGCGTGGCCCGATTTGCCTACAGGGGGGTGGAAACTGTGGTTGGACAGCATTGGAGCATTGTCGTGTCAGCAGGCCTATAAATATCACTTATTTGGTCAACCACATGCAGACATTTTCTTCTAATGCTATTTTAATGTTTCCATTCTCAGTAGATAAAACAGGCAAGAAACATTATCAGTGAGACATTTTATGTTTCACACAAAAAGTTCCTATTGGCTTGGCAATATTTACACATAAGTAGATGATAATTTCCATTAAGAAAAATTGGTGGCACTTGCTTTAACTCTTTACAAGTATTTTTGTGGTAGTGGAAGAAGTTTAAACTGTTTTACTTAAGCCAAGCAGTTAAATATAGTAAAAGTTAAATTTTATAAAATAATTGGTTTGATTACTTTGATACACTACCCTATCAACCTTATTGCTTTGGATTGTGGGGCAGTTAGAGCACAAATTCATCACAAATAACTACACTTTGACTACTACACTTTCAGACAGTCTCCTACTAGAATACCACAGTATAGGCAAACTGTAATAGTAGAGTTCAGAAGACAAGGAGGCATTGTTGAAGTTTCAAAGAAATAAATCAACTTCATCTCAAGCATTTATCCCTTACTTCAAACATATGTTAATTATTAATCAAATGATAAATCTGTTAAATAGTTATTACTGGATAGATAAATAAATGGATAGATAAATAAAGTAAGGATAAAGGGATGGAGGGGTGAGATGAAAGGAGGTTAAGTTGGACTGATTGGTATGATAAAGGAATGAATGTATGGTTGAAGGTGAGGATGGTGTGTGTGTGTCTGTCTGTTTTTATCTACGACGCATTGTTGGGAAAAGTGCTTAAGGTAGCTGATTGATGTCAAAAGTCACAATGTTTACTCATTGTCTCATGCTTAGAATGTGCTCTCCCATTGTTATCATTTGAAAGTTCCATGGCAGTTAATTCAACAGTGGGAAGTTAGCTAAATTAGTTAGAAGTAGACCAAGATGTCATACCCTCAAACTTTTTGTCTAACTTATGAGGAAATTGGTCAAAGTAGCTGATTTGTGTCAAAACCTACATTGTTTACAGTGAATGTTGAAGTCATGAGTTTTAGAATGTTGAGGAAATGCCATGAAAATGGATGGAGGACAAAAAGAAGCCCAAAAAGTCAAATAATGTAAGCAACTCAATGCAGACAAGTCCGCATGTTTTGAAGTTTGAATGGCATTTCTAGCTTAAACTGTGTAAGAGGAGTAAAGTGCAGAAGAATTATAAGAAGAAGAAGAGTCGCAAGTCTGTACTTCCGGCGCCGACCGAGATGGCCGCCTCGCTTCGCGTTCCTTGGAAAATATGCAGTATTTTGTTTTTTTATGTGTTATTTCTTACATCGGTACCCCAGGTYATCTTAGGTTTCATTACATACAGTCGGGAGGAACTACTGAATATACGATTAACGTCAACTCACCATCGTTCCTACCAGGAATATGACTTTCCCGAAACGGATCCAGTGTTTTGCCTTCCACCCATATACATGGATCTGATCCCAGCCGGCGACCCTACGCGACGCCGTAAAAGGGGCAAACGTAGCGGTCTCCTGGTCAGGCTTCGGAGACGGGCACATCGCGCTCCACTCCCTAGCATACTACTCGCCATGTCCAGTCTCTTGACAATAAGGTTGATGAAATCCGAGCACGGTAACATTCCAGAGAGACATCAGGGATTGCAACGTCTCTGCTTCACGGAAACATGGCTAACTCAAGAGACGCTAACGGAGTCGGTGCAGCCAGCTGGTTTCTTCACGCATCGCGCCGACAGAAAAAACATCTTTCTGGTAAGAAGAGGGCGGGGGGGGTATGCCTTATGATTAAGGAGACGTGGTGTGATCATCATAACAACACACAGGAACTCAAGTCATTCTGTTCACCTGATCTAAGACTCCTCACAATCAAATGTCGACCGCATTATCTACCAAGGGATTCTCTTCGATCATAATCACAGCCGTATATATTCCCCCACACCCTGATGCTGCATTCATCGTAGCTGGGGATTTTAACAAGGCTAATCTAAAAACAAAACTCCCTAAATTCTATCAGCATATCGATTGTGCTACCAGGCTGTAAACGGTACCATGCACTGCATTCGTTATACTACTCGCTCGTCCCGACTGATCATATACTACCGCCCTCCCCCGACTCTTTCAGAACGCGAATCTACTTATTGTTATTCCAGCTACAAACAGAAACTAAAACAACAAGCTCCCGCGCTCAGGTCTGTTCAACGCTGGTCCGACCAATCTGATTCCACGCTTCAAGACTGCTTCGATCACGCGGATTGGAATATGTTCCGCATTGCGTCCAACAACAACATTGAAGAATATGCTGATTCGGTGAGCGAGTTCATTAGAAGTGCATTGACGATGTCGTACCCACAGCAACGATTAAAACATTCCCAAACCAAGAAACCGTGGATTGACGGCAGCATTCGCGTGAAACTGAAAGCGCGAACCACTGCTTTTAACCAGGGCAAGGTGACCGGAAACATGACCGAATACAAACAGTGTAGCTATTCTCTCCGCAAGGCAATCAAACAGGCTAAGTCCCAGTACAGAGAAAATAGAGTCGCAATTCAACAGCTCAGACACAAGAGGTATGTGGCAGGGTCTACAGTCTATCACGGATTACAAAAAGAAAACCAGCCCCGTCGCGGACCAGGATGTCTTGCTCCCAGACAGGCTAAATAACTTTTTTGCCCGCTTTGAGGACAATACAGTGCCACTGACACGGCCCGCTACCAAAACCTGCGGGCTCTCCTTCACTGCAGCCGAGGTGAGTAAAACATTTAAACGTGTTAACCCTCGCAAGGCTGCAGGCCCAGACGGCATTCCAGCCGCGTCCTCAGAGCATGCGCAGACCAGCTGGCTGGTGTGTTTACGGACATATTCAATCAATCCTTATCCCAGTCTGCTGTTCCCACATGCTTCAAGAGGGCCACCATTGTTCCTGTTCCAAGAAAGCTAAGGTAACTGAGCTAAACGACTACCGCCCCGTAGCACTCACTTCCGTCATCATGAAGTGCTTTGCGAGACTAGTCAAGGACCATATCACCTCCACCCTACCGGACACCCTAGACCCACTCCAATTTGCTTACCGACCCAATAGGTCCACAGACGCACGCAATCGCAACCCACACTGCACACTGCCCTAACCCATCTGGACAAGAGGAATACCTATGTGAGAATGCTGTTCATCGACTACAGCTCAGCATTTAACACCATAGTACCCTCCAAACTCGTCATCAAGCTCGAGACCCTGGGTCTCGACCCGCCCTGTGCAACTGGGTCCTGGACTTCCTGACGGGCCGCCCCCAGGTAGTGAGGGTAGGTAACAACATCTCCACCCCGCTGATCCTCAACACTGGGGCCCCACAAGGGTGCGTTCTGAGCCCTCTCCTGTACTCCCTGTTCACCCACGACTGCGTGGCCATGCACGCCTCCAACTCAATCATCAAGTTTGCGGATGACACTACAGTGGTAGGCTTGATTACCAACAACGACGAGACGGCCTACAGGGAGGAGGTGAGGGCCCTCGGAGTGTGGTGTCAGGAAAATAACCTCACACTCAACGTCACAAAACAAAGGAGATGATGTGGACTTCAGGAAACAGAGGGAGCACCCCCTATCCACATCGACGGGTCAGTAGTGGAGAAGGTGGAAAGTTTTAAGTTCCTCGGTGTACACATCACGGACAAACTGAATTGGTCCACCACACACAGACAGCGTTGTGAAGAAGGCGCAGCAGCGCCTCTTCAACCTCAGGAGGCTGAAGAAATTTGGCTTGTCACCAAAAGCACTCACAAACTTCTACAGATGCACAATCGAGAGCATTCTGTCGGGCTGTATCACCGCCTGGTACGGCAACTGCTCCGCCCACAACCGTAAGGCTCTCCAGAGGGTAGTGAGGTCTGCAGAACGCATCACGGGGGCAAACTACCTGCCCTCCAGGACACCTACACACCCGATGTCACAGGAAGGCCATAAAGATCATCAAGGACAAAACAACCACCCAAGCCACTGCCTGTTCACCCGCTATCATCCAGAAGGCGGGTCAGTACAGGTGCATCAAAGCAGGGACCGAGAGACTGAAAAAACAGCTTCTATCTCAAGGCCATCAGACTGTTAAACAGCCACCACTAACATTTAGCGGCCGCTGCCAACATACTGACTCAACTCCAGCCACTTTAAAAATGGGAATTGATGGAAATGATGTAAAAATGTACCACTAGCCACTTTAAACAATGCCACTTAATATAATGTTTACATACCCTACATTACCCATCTCATATGTATATGTATATACTGTACTCTATATCATCTACTGCATCTTGCCATCTTTATGTAATACATGTACCACTAGCCACTTTAAACTATGCCACTTTAATGTTTACATACCCTACAGTACTCATCTCATATGTATATACCGTACTCTATACCATCTACTGCATCTTTGCCTATGCCGTTGTGTCAACCATCATCCATATTTCATAATATCTTTATGTACATATTCTTTATCCCTTTACACTTGTGTGTATAAGGTAGTAGTTGTGGAATTGTTAGGTTAGATTACTTGTTGTTATTACTGCATTGTCGGAACTAGAAGCACAAGCATTTCGCTACACTCGCATTAACATCTGCTAACCATGTGTATGTGACTAATAAAATTTGATTTGATTTGATTTGAAGTCCCACCTAATTAATTAATAGATATTTGGTGATATGGGGTGTATTCATTACGCATATTCTGTTGCAAAATGTTTTGTATGTTGCAAAGTGTTTCTCGACACAGAAACTGTTTCTCGACACAGAAACTGTTTCTCGACACAGAAACTGTTTCTCGACACAGAAACGATTTTGCAACGATAAAAGAGGTTGGACAAATTCAGGTAGGTCTATTCCAGTTTCGTTCCATTTGCTCCGTTTGCTTCCATTTAGTTTTTAGACGGTAAATGGTTTCCATTGCAAGACGTAATGGTTACTGGTCCTCTGGTTCAGTGAAAGTGAAACACACTGTCTACAGCAGGGGACCTTGCAGAGAGGTGAGAAAACAAGTGTGACAAAAACAAGTGGATGTGTGTGAGCGTGAGTGTGTATGTCTGTGTAGCCCCAGACTGAGTCAGGTGGGGGGGGGGGGTTTATGTTACAACAACACACAGTTGGTTATATAACAGCATTTTAATTTAGTTAGGGAAAAATAGATAAAAATGGTGTTTACAAACTTTTTAAAATTTAAGCTAGGAACATTTACACATTACAGCTTAGTCTTATCCAGAGTAGGCCTAAATCTTTACAAGTAAATAAACTCTATTCGGAATACCACAGTGACAAAAAGATATTCATGTTTCTAAATTCATACGATGAATGACAACAGTCAATTATATGGGATGTTTCTATGGAGTGTGTGTGCACTGATACTATTCAGTCACAAGATGATATATACATATTATACATACACTGACTCTCACAAACCCACATACATTTAGATACACTACATACGCACACACACATAGACACAACACATACACGCATACTGACGCCACACACACACATATGCTCCTCTGTTCTTTATTTCACTCTTATTATTATCTATCCTGATGCCTAGTCACTTTACCCTGCCTTTATGCACATACAGTATCTACCTCAAAAACCTCGTACTTCTACACATTGATATGGTACTGATACTAGTACTCCCTGTTACCCCACTCTCCGAAGGTGTCTCCGGGAGAGTGGAATATGCAATACACTAATTTCTAATTCACACATGCGTATTAATACACACTTGTAGATGTGTAAGATAGGACAAATATATGCACCCACCAAAATAAAAAAAATTATGATATACGTAGCTTCATTCTTGTTTTTTTCTTCCTTTTGTGTTACTATATATTTTATAGTATATAAATATATATATATATATTTTTTTTTTTGATTCAGCATAGTTGGGAAGGGCTCGTAAGCAAGCATTTCACAGTAAAGTCTACACCCATTGTGTATGTGACAAATAAAATTAGATTTTAACTTCCACTTCAACAACCAGACAAACACTATTCTCTCTGACAATCTCAGTATCCCTGGCACACAGAACAGCACACAACACATTGCATAAGGCAGGAGCGAGACCAAAAATCAGCCCTGGCATTTCTAACACACCAGCCKATTTTTTCCCTTTTGAGGTCCCAATTATTAGCCAGATAATGATAATTTAGCTAAAAAATATATATGAATTAGACAGGCCTTAAGGGCTAAAATTTGACCAGCTCATCTGGCATTTGCTCGAAATGCTAGATGACCAGTCCGCCCCTGGCATCAGGATAAAAATGTAAAAAACCTGCCTGAAGGCACCACACCTAGATATTTACAGGCTCATAGGTCAGGGGTGTGCTGCTGAATCAAGAGGGCAGGACAACAACGTAGTCTGATGCATCCACATCTAGACAAGAGAGGGACAGAGAAAGGACACAAGTAGTGAGTGGCTATTTAAGGATGATAACAATCTGGACATCTGATAAAGGTCTGAAAAAAGTCAGTGACAGATGGAAGTGAAACTAACAGACAATGTTACTTACTTTCATAATCAGGCACCTCATCGATGACATTGGGGGCGGGAAGTTGTAGCAGTGTCTTCCTCTTGACTGAGTGGCGCAGATGCTGAGCCAATCCCTGCCCCCGACGCTTATAATGGCGGACCAGCTCCTCTAACGTCTTAAAGAATTTCTCCTCTACACCAGACGCTGTCTATACACAGACAGACAGACCATCAGAAACACACACAAACACAAGCGTGCGCGCACACACACACACACACAGGGTGTACCTGCAGGGTGTAGCTTCCAGTGTGGGTCTGGAGGATTCTGTAGGTATACACCACCTTCTTTTTACTGCAGAAACACAACACACAAATACAGCCCCAGTCAAACGTTTGAACACACCTACTCATTCAAGGGTTTTTATTTTTACTATTTTCTACATTGTAGAATAATGGTGAAGACATCAAAACTATGAAATAACACATATGGAATCATGTAGTAACCAAAAAAGTGCTAAACAAATCAAAAATATATTTTTTAGATTTGAGATTCTTCAAAGTAGCCACCCTTTGCCTTGATGACAGCTTTGCACATGCTTGGCATTCTAACAACCAGCTTAATCTGGAATGCTTTTCCAACAGTCTTGAAGGAGTTCCCACATATGCTGAGCACTTGTTGGCTGCTTTTCCTTCACTCTGCAATCCAACTCATCCCAAACCATCTCAATTGGTTCGAGATCGGGTGATTGATTGTGGAGGCCAGGTCATCTGATGCAGCACTCCATCACTCTCCTTCTTGGTCAAATAGCCTTTACACAGCCTGGAGGTGTGTTGGGTCATTGTCCTGTTGAAAAACAAATTATAGTTCCACTAAACGCAAACCAGATGGGATGGCGTATCGCTGCAGAATGTGCCTTGAATTCTAAATAAATCACAGAAAGTGTCACCAGCAAAGCGCCATCACACATTCTACTACATGCTTCATGGTGAGAACCACACATGTGGAGATCATCTGTTCACGTACTCTGCGTCTCAAAGACACGGCGGTTGGAACCAAAAATCTAAAATTTGGACTCATCAGACCAACGGACAGATTTCCACCGATATAATATCCATTGCTCGTGTTTCTTGGCTCAAGCAAGTCTCTTCTTATTATTGGTGTCCTTCAGTAGTGGGTTCTTTGCAGCAATTCGACCATGAAGGCCTGATTCACGTAGTCTCCTCTGAACAGTTGATGTTGAGATGTGTCTGTTACCTGAACTCTGTGAAGCATTTATTATGGACTGCAATTTCTGAGGCTGGTAAATCTAATGAACTTTTTCTCTGCAGCAGAAGTACCTCTGGGTCTTCCTATCCTGTGGCGGTCCTCATTAGAGCCAGTTTCATCATAGAGCTTGATGGTTTTTGCGTAATGACTGACCTTCATGTCTTAAAGTAATGATGGACTGTCATTTCTCTTTGCTTATTTTAGCTGTTCTTGCCATAATATGGACTTGGTGTAGCGATGTGCGCTGAGAGTCAGGAAGCAAGTACAGTGAGTGAATATTTAATAAAGTAACGGAACATAATACAAAACAAGAAACACTAACAGCATACAGACATTAAACAGAAACAACATCTGGGGAATGAACCAAAGGGAGTGACACAAATAGGGCAGGTAATCAAGGAGGTGATGGAGTCCAGGTGAGTGTCATTAGGCGCTGATGCACGTGACAGGTGTGCGCAATAAACAGCAGCCTGGTGACTTAGAGGCGAGAGAGGGAGCACACGTGACACATGGTCTTTTACCAAATAGAGCTATCTTCTGTATACCAACCCTGACTTGTCGTCACAACACAACTGATTGGCTCAAACGCATTAATAAGGAAAGAAATTCCACAAATTAACTTTTAACAAGGCACACCTGATAATTGAAATGCATTCCATGTGACTACCTCATGAAGCTGGCTGAGAGAATGCCAAGAGTGGGCAAAGCTGTCATCAAGGCAAAGGGTGGCTACTTTGAAGAATCTCAAATATAAAATATATTTTTATCTGTTTAACACTTTTTTGGTTAATACATGATTCCATATTTGTTATTTCATAGTTTTGATGTCTTCACTATTATTCTACAATGTAGAAAATAGTAAAAATAAAGAAAAATCCTGGAATGAGTAGGTGTGTCCAACATTTTTTATGTAATAATTTCAGATTCAAGTAACTTGTATTTCCTGAGAGGGAATTTTTGTGTGGTGACATGTTGATACATACAAGATCCATGACATTATAGCAACATAGAACACAAAAACATGTACAGTATAATAGATTAGATTAGAAGCAATCTATGCAATCACAGGATATACACTGAGTGTACAAAATATTAGGAACACCTGCTCTTTCCATGACATAGACTGACCAGGTGAAAGCTACGATCCCTTATTGATGTCACCTGTTAAATCCACTTCAATCTGTGTAGATGAAGGGGAGGAGACAGGTTATTAAAACCTCTACCGCTTCTCTCTCCCGGATCCGGGATCCTCCTCATCAAAAAAGCTGACTAGCATAGCCTAGCCTAACGCGACAGGGATATCATATAATATAATTTTCATGAAATCACAAGTCCAATAAAGCAAATGAAAGATAAACATCTTGTGAATCCAGCCATCATTTCCGATTTTTAAATATACAGCTATATGAGACACAAGATAATGTATTTCATTACTAACCAGCAATAAGCCAAAGAGCTCAACGCATAATTTTCACAATTTTTCTACCGCAGATACTATCACAAAACACCAAATAGAAGAATTAGTCACTACCAAAAACAACTTCATCCGAAGATGACTGATCTGTATAACAGTGTATAACAAAAATTATTGTTGTCCTCGAATGTCATATTTGAGGTATAAAATCATATGTTTACATTGCAGGCTACCATTCAAAAATATCAACCAAAGCAGCCAGAATAATTACAAGAGCAACCTGAATATACCTAAATACTCATTCATAAAACATTTATTAAAAATAACATGGTGTACAGCAAATGAAAGATAAACATCTTGTGAATCCAGCCAATTTCCGATTTTAAGTGTTTACAGCGAAAACACAATATAGCATTATATTAGCTCTTTCCACAAGTACCAAACACACAAATGCATTTATTAGCAGCAAAACGTAGCGATTCGCAAAAACCAGCAAAAATATCAAATTAATCACTAACCATGACCAACTTCATCAGATACAGTCCTGTGGTTACTAAACATCAGGTTATACAATACACTTATGTTTTGTTCGAAAATGTGCATATTTAGAGCTGCAAACCGTATTTATACATTGTGAATATGTAGCATCGATTCACCAAATTGTCCGGAGCTATTTTGGACACTCACCTAATCTGACCAAAGAACTCATCATAAACTTTACTAAAAAATACATGTTGGACAGCAAATGAAAGATACACTAGTTCTTAATGCAACCGCCGTGTTAGATTTTTAAAAATAACTTTACCATAACAAACAGCTTACGTTATAGCGAGACAGCGCCCGCAAAAAGGGCGAAAAATAGGACTCAACATTTTCCACAGAAATAACATCATAAATTGTTCTTACTTTTGCTGAGCTTCCATCAGAATCTTGTACAAGGAGTCCTAGGTCCAGAATAAATCGTTGTTTGGTTTTCTCCTGTCGAATTAGCACCCTTAGCTAGCCATGTGGCGTGAACATGCCCATCTTCTCCTGACACAAAGAAAGGAAAATTCCAAAATTCGCAATAAACGTTGAATAAACTGATACAACTCGGTTGAAAAAAACTACTTTATGATGTTTTTATCACATGTATCAAATAAAATAAGAGCCGGAGATATCCACCGTGTATACCGAACGCTTTTCAGAAGCCAATGTCGATGTACTTCGCGCGCCAGAGAAGACAAAGAAATTTCCAGACCTGCCACTCCAAGAGCTCTTGTTCGACCTCAGATCAAGCTAGACACCCCATTCCACCTTCCACTGCCTGTTGACATCTAGTGGAAGGCGTTTGCAGTGCATGCATATCCATAAATATTAGGCAATTGAATAGGCAGGCCCTGGAACAGAGCATTGTTTTCAGATTTTTCACTTCCTGTCTGGAAGTTTGCTGCCAAATGAGTTCTGTTTTACTCACAGATATAATTCAAACAGTTTTAGAAACTTGAGAGTGTTTTCTATCCAATAGTAATAATAATATGCATATTGTACGATCTAGAATAGAGTACGAGGCCGTTTAAATMGGGCACGATTTTTTCCCAAAGTGAAAACAGCGCCTCCTATTCACAAGAAGTTTTAAAGAAGGATTTTTAAGCCTTGAGACATTTGAGACATGGATTGTGTATGTGTGCCATTCAGAGGGTAAATTGGCAAAACAAAATATTCAAGTTCGACACCTTGTAGAATCCATCCCCTGACGAATTGAGGCTTTTCTGAGGGCAAAAGGGGGAGCAACTCAATATTAGGAAAGTGTTCCTAATGTTTTGTGCACTCAGTGTATACATATTATATACAAATAAAAACTTCAATGTTTGATAGATAGTAGCACAAAACTCTGTAGAAGCTTCTCTCTTAGACTTGTATGCCAGAGATCTACCGGTATAAACTACAGTCGTGGCCAAAAGTTTTGAGAATGACACAAATATTAATTTTCACAAAGTCTGCTGCCTCAGTTTGTATGATGGCAATTTGCATATACTCCAGAATGTTATGACGAGTGATCAGATGAATTGCAATTAATTGCAAAGTCCCTCTTTGCCATGCAAATGAACTGAATCCCCCCCAAAATATTTCCACTGCATTTCAGCCCTGCCACAAAAGGACCAGCTGACATCATGTCAGTGATTCTCTCGTTAACACAGGTGTGAGTGTTGACGAGGACAAGGCTGGATATCACTCTGTCATGCTGATTGAGTTCGAATAACAGACTGGAAGCTTCAAAAGGAGGGTGGTGCTTGGAATCATTGTTCTTCCTCTGTCAACTATGGTTACCTGGAAGGAAACATGTGCCGTCATCATTGCTTTACACAAAAAGGGCTTCACAGGCAAGGAAATTGCTGCCAGTAAGATTGCACCTAAATCAACCATTTATCGGATCATCAAGAACTTCAAGGAGAGCGGTTCAATTGTTGTGAAGAAGGCTTCAGGGCGCCCAAGAAAGTCCAGCCAGCACCAGGACCGTCTCCTAAAGTTGATTCAGCTGCGGGATCGGGGCACCACCAGTACAGAGCTTGCTCAGGAATGGCAACAGGCAGGTGTGAGTGCATCTGCACGCACAGTGAGGAGAAGACTTTTGGAGGATGACCTGGTGTCAAGAAGGGCAGCAAAGAAGCCACTTCTCTCCAGGAAAAACATCAGGGACAGACTGATATTCTGCAAAAGGTACAGGGATTGGACTGCTGAGGACTGGGGTAAAGTTATTTTCTCTGATGAATCCCCTTTTCGATTGTTTGGAGCATCCGGAAAAAAGCTTGTCCGGAGAAGACAAGGTGAGCGCTACCATCAGTCCTGTGTCATGCCAACAGTAAAGCATCCTGAGACTATTCATGTGAGGGGTTGCTTCTCAGCAAAGGGAGTGGGCTCACTCACAATTTTGCCTAAGAACACAGCCATGAATAAAGAATGGTACCAACACATCCTCCGAGAGCAACTTCTCCCAACCATCCAGGAACAGTTTGGTGACGAACATTGCCTTTTCCAGCATGATGGAGCACCTTGCCATAAGACAAAAGTGATAACTCAGTGGCTCGGGGAACAAAACATCGATATTTTGGGTCCATGGCCAGGAAACTCCCCAGACCTTAATCCCATTGAGAACTTGTGGTCAATCCTCAAGAGGCGGGTGGACAAACAAAAACCCCAAAATTCTGACGAACTCCAAGCATTGATTATGCAAGAATGGGCTGCCATCAGTCAGGATGTGGCCCAGAAGTTAATTGACAGCATGCCAGGGCGGATTGCAGAGGTCTTAAAAAAGAAGGGTCAACTCTGCAAATATTGACTCTTTGCATCAACTTCATGTAATTGTCAATAAAAGCCTTTGACACTTATGAAATGCTTGTAATTATACTTCAGTATTCCATAGTAACATCTGACACTGAAGCAGCAAACTTTGTGGAAATAAAAATTTGTGTCATTCTCAAAACTTTTGGCCACGACTGTACATGGCCAAAAGCATGTGGAAATCCCTTCAAATTTCAGCCAAAATCAAGCACACAGCCATACAATCTCCAGAGACAAACATTGGCAGTAGATATATAGCAATAAAATCTGTACCATAGAATAAGAATAYGTTAGAGGAAAAACAAAAAGAAAGGAACTTATTCAAGAAATAATATATTATAACAATAAAGCGAAGAGGACTGGCCACCCCTCATAGCCTGGTTCCTCTCTAGGTTTCTTCCTAGGTTTTGGCCTTTCTAGGGAGTTTTTCCTAGCCACCGTGCTTCTACACCTGCATTGCTTGCTGTTAGGGGTTTTAGGCTGGGTTTCTGTACAGCACTTTGAGATATCAGCTGATGTACGAAGGGCTATATAAATACATTTGATTTGATTTGAAAGCGAACTGGATGGAATATGGGGGAAAATGCACCAAATAATGTTTTATTCTTCAACATAGAAATACTCACAAAAATAATTGACTGAAACTTGTTACAAATGTCACCCATGTCACCCACCAAATTATATTTTGAAAGAAGCAAAGTAAGCAAAGTACTTTAAGCATATGTTTTCCTTTCATCTCCACTAACAAGTTAATTGTAAAGATTTTTTTTAATAATGTAAAATGAACAGCTGTACAGAAAGAATAATGTGAATGCCAAATTACAGAGGAGGAATTTCTTGATGCAATTAAAGCCTTTAAGTCTGGGAAAAGTCTAAGGCTAGATGGCATACCAGTTGAGGGATACCAAACATTTTTTGATGTACTCAGAGGACCATTATTAGCATGTTTTAACCACTCCTATACAAATGGTAGATTATTAGATTCTCAACAAGGTCTGATTTCATTATTACTGAAACAGGACCCAAGTGGTAAATATAAAGATCCAGTCCATTAAAAAAATTGGAGGCCCCTTACACTTCAGTGTTGTGATGCAAAAAATTCGAGAAAAATTCATAGCGCATAGAATTAAAAAGGTATTGTCGTATATTATTCATCCTAATCAGACAGGTTTTTTACATGGACAATAAATTGGAGATAATATAAGACAAGTACTGGAAACAATAGAACACTATGAAAAATCAGTGAAACATTGCCTGGTATTCATAGCTGACTTTAAAAAGGCTTTTGATAAAGTACTACTGGAATTTATATTTAAATTCCTGGAATATTTCAATTTTGGAAAATCTCATATACAATGGGTTAAAGTTATATATATAGTAACCCTAGGTGTAAAATAGTAAATAATGTATATTTCTCAGAAAGTATTAAACTGTCAAGAGGAGTAAAACAAGGTTGTCCACTATCGGCATATCTATTTATTATGGCATCAAAATGTTATCTATTAAAATCAGATCCAATAATACTATCAAGGGCCTAGAAATCCAGTGCTTAACAACAAAGGTGTCATTGTACGCTGATGATTCATGTTTTCTTTTAAATCCACAATTTGGATCCCACCACAGCCTCATAGAGGATCTATATACATTTTCTAACCTTTCTGGATTACAATCAAATTATGATAAATGTACCATATTACGTATTGGATCACAAGAAAATATCTAACTTTTACATTACCGTATAGTTTACCAATAAAATGGTCTGATGGTGAAGTGCACATACTCAGTGTTCATATCCCGAAATAAAAAAAATGCTCTCACTACAATACATTTTTATAGTAAATTAGCAAAATAAATACGATCTTGCTACTGTGGAAAGGAAAATACCTGCCTATTAGTGGAAAAATCACCCTGATAACTCTTTAGTCATATCCCAGTTTACCTATTTGCTTATGGCCTTGCCTACACCTAGCGAACAGTTTTTTGAATTATATGAGCAAAAAATATTCAATTTTATTTGGAATGGCAAGGCAGACAAAATTAAACGGGACTATTGGTATAATATGTCACACATGCAGCTAACAAAAATATATGTAAATATATGCTCTATTGTAAATATATGTATCTATGTCTATGTAAATATATGCTCTATTCAAAATTACAACCAACTAATTGCAGCATTACTCCAAAAATGGAAGAGGCAAGTGGAAGGGGGAGAAAGTAAGGAACTTGTCTGTCTGCCCTGCATTAAAGACCAAAATTGGCTAAAGAAAATTGTGATAAATAAAAAGTATACCAGTTTCATTTAAGGACCAAAACATTTACAGCTGTGCCATATAGATTGCAAAATAGTTGGGAAGAGATTTTCAATGTACCGATTCCATGGCACATGGTTTATGAACTGATACAGAAAACAACTCTGGATTCAAAACTTTGAGTTTTTCCATTTAAATTATTATACAAAATTATTGCAACCAATAGAATGTTATATATATGGGGGATACAACCATGCCAGTTCTGCAGATTTAGCTGCGAAGAGACAGAATCATTAGATCATTTTCAGTTTTTGGTCGCAGTTTCAGGAATGGCTGAAGAATTGCAACATTTACCTGGAGCTAACTCTGCAAATAGCACTGCTGGGTGATTTAAAAAGTCATAGTCAATCAATCAATACTATAATAGTACTCTTAGCAAAAATGTTTATCTTTAATTTAAAATATGTAGAATCTGTAAGATTAGAAAGGTTCAGATCTTTTGTGAAGCATCATAGCACAGTTGAACATTTATGGCAAATAGAAACTGGATGGTGTTCAGAGATAGATGGGAGGGGTTGAGTGGAGCTGAAGGATGGGACTAAAAACAAACAAAATATAACTATTGTAATATATACTGTATCCGTAAAATGTATATAGTATGTATAAGCTGGAAGTAGAAGCCTAAGTGTTGTTGTCCACTAGTTTACTCCAATTAGGGGAGGGGTGGCAGGGTCAGYGGAAAATAATATAGAACTTTATTTTTCTTAATTTTTTTTTTTTTAAATATATTTACAGAAAGAAAATATATGGGGGATTGGAAATGATGGAGACCATTACGTTGATGGAAGCCACAATCTATATGCAATAAAAAAATATATAATAATAATAAAAAATAGAATGACTTTCAACATGGCACCGTTATAGGATGCCACCTTTCCAACAAGTCAGTTCATCAAATTTCTGCCCTGCTTGAGCTGCCTGGTCAACTGTAAGTGCTGTTATTATGAAGTGGAAACGTGTAGGAGTAACAACGTCTCAGTCACGACGTGGTAGGCCACACAAGCTCACAGAATGGGACCGCCCAGAGTGCTGAAGCGCGTAGCTCGTAAAAATCGTCTGTCCTCAGTTGCAACACTCAATACAGAGTTACAAACTGCCTCTGGAAGCAATGTCAGCACAATAACTGTTCATCGGGAGTTTCATGAAATGGGTTTCCATGGCCAATCAGCCGCACACAAGCCTAAGATCCCCATGAGCAATGCGAAGCGTTGGCTGGAGTGGTGTAAAGCTCACCGCCATTGGGATCTGGAGCAGTGGAAACGCATTCTCTGGAGTGATGAATCATGCTTCACCATCTGGCAGTCCGGTGGATGAATCTTGGTTTGGCAGATGCCAGGAGAACACTACCTGCCCGAATGCATAGTGCCAACTATAAAGTTTGATGGAGGAAGAATAATGGTCTGGGGCTGTTTTTCATGGTTCGGGCTAGGCCCCTTAGTTCCAGTAATCTTAATGCTACAGCATACAATGACATTCTAGACAATTCTGTGCTTCCAACTCTGTGGCAACAGTTTGGGGAAGGTTCTTTCCTGTTTCAGCATGACAATGCACCCATGCACAAAGTGAGGTCCATACAGAAACGGTTTGTTGAGATCGATGTGGAAGAACTTGACTGACCTGCACAGATCCCTGACCTCAACTCCATCGAACACCATTGGGATGAATTGGAATGCTGACTGCGAGACAGGCCTAAACGCCCAACATTAGTGCCCAACCTCAATAATGCTCTTCTGTATGAATGGAAGCAAGTCCCTGCAGCAAAGTTTCGACATCAAGTGGAAAGCCTTCCAAGAAGAGTGGACGCTGTTATAGCAGCAAAGTGGGGAACAACTCCATATTAATGCCCATGTTTGACGAGCAAGTGTCCACATACAATTAACCATGGAGGGTAGGGGGCTGTACTGATCTTGGAGTGTGTGATGTGTAAGGTTATTTGTTACCCTTCTTCCTCACTCATTTTTTTATAGATGTCACAGGGGTTCCTGGCTTTCTCCAATGAGTACTGACTAGTGTTCCCTAGAGCACCAAACCACCCTACAATATTAAAACTAGGATGGATTCTATAAAGCATTTATGGATTGTTGTACATTAAACGTCCTACATTTCTGTAAAAAGAACAAGGAGTGTAATACTCACTAGACACACAGACACATGGCTCCTTGGATGGTTTCGCTGTCTCTGAGGAGGTAGGCTCCATCCTTCCCCTTCTTCCCCAGCAGACCCTCACAGTCCAGTTTACTGATCGCCCCGTGGTACATCAATAGAGGCGATGCCATTGTATCTATCCCAACAGCGGGGCAACGGGGTCAACACCCTTCCTCTCTACCTCTCTTCCTGTATCAGACCACTCAGAGGCCTGGTCCTCCCACTCTCCTCAGTCAGTCCTCACCTCTTATTTTGATACTCTCCCCTGCTTCTTCACTCTTCTCTTTCTCACCTGTCCTCTCCTCTCCCTGTGTTCTCTGTCTCCTCACCCCAGAGAGAAGCTAGCAGTGGTAGCGTTGGTAAAGTTACTCTCTGATAATCAATCAACCAATCTCTCCATAATCTGCAGTGAGATCAGAGACAGACACAGACAGAGAACGCTCTTCAAAGGTTCAATATCTCACAGACCCTCTTTCAAAAGTGCCTCTGTGGCCACAAGATCACAGGAAGTGTGTGAAAGAGAGAGAGAGAGAGAGAGAGAGAGAGAGAGAGAGAGAGAGAGAGAGAGAGAGAGAGAGAGAGAGAGACAGACAAGAAAAGGGCAACCAGTGAAGAACAAACACCATTGTGAATACAACCATATTTATGTTTATTTATTTTCCCTTTTGTACTTTAACTATTTGCACATAATATGACATTTGAAATGTCTTTATTGTTTTGGAAATGTTGTGACTGTAATGTTTACTGTTAATTTTTATTGTTTATTCCACTTTTGTTTATTATCTACTTCACTTGTTTTGGCAATGTTAACATATGTTTTAAATGCCAATAAAGCCCCTTGAATTGAATTCAAAATTGAATTGAGAAAGAGAGAGAGAGCATGCGCTTGGTGGGTTCTAAACGAATTAGCTATTGAGAGGAAGACAGTTTCCCCCTTGTGGGGGAAGGCATGTATGAAGGCATGTAAGTGTAGGCCAGTTTACCAGTTCTGACGAGAAGTAGCCTAGCTACCCTGGGCTGACCTTTCTGAGCTCCGTGCTCCCGCTTCCATTCCCTGCTCAAGTTCAAGCCTTCGGACAAGATTTTATTTGTGAAGTGGACATGAGCACTGAGCAGTCAAAGCAGGAAAACGAGGTCGGGGGATGGTAAGAAAGATTGTCAGTAGATGGAGTACACCTACAACTGGTCTGGAAGTTACTTTTCGTAGCTGGTTAGGAGAACATAACCTAACCCTCTTCCTAACCTTAACTTAATTCTTGTAACCTGTTATGTTAATTATCCTAACCTACCACCAGGTTAGATAATCAGTGTTGCTGCTAGTCACTCTCAAAATAACTCAGTTGCTGGACAGTAGCTCATACTTAGTTTTCCAATGTTTACAGACTGATTAACCTACTTCTATTCAACCAGAGTCAGAATGCCCTGTAACCAGTGTTGGGGGTAACACGTTACTTTTATGAGTAACAGAGTAAAGTAACAAGTAATATTATTACAGTTACTTTTGTGTGTGTGTGTGTGTTGAATACAACAGGTGTAGACCTTACAGGGAAATACTTACTTACAAGCCCTTAACCAACAATGCAGTTTTAAGAAAAATACCAACAAAAAAATAAGAAATAAAAGTAACAAATAATTAAAGAGCAGCAGTAAAATAACAATAGTGAGACTATATACAGGGGGTACCCGGTACAGAGGCAATGTGCAGGTGCACCGGTTAGTCGGGGTAATTGTGGTAATATGTACATGTAGGTAGAGTTATTAAAGTGACTATGCATAGATAATAAACAGAGTAGCAGCAGCATAAAAGAGGGGGGCAATGCAAATAGTCTGGGTAGCCATTTGATTAGATGTTCAGGAGTCTTATCAATCAATCAATCAATCAATTTTATTTTTATATAGCCCTTCGTACATCAGCTAATATCTCGAAGTGCTGTACAGACACCCAGCCTAAAACCCCAAACAGCTAGTAATGCAGGTGTAGAAGCACGGTGGCTAGGAAAAACTCCCTAGAAAGGCCAAAACCTAGGAAGAAACCTAGAGAGGAACCTACCCCGGAAGCCAGCCGCACCAATGGTCGGAGGAAACCAACCGTACACACTGGTGACCGTGTAAGCGTGCACTGCGCCGCCCGCCACAGGAGTCGCTAGTGCGCGATGGGACAAGGACATCCCTGCCGGCCAAACCCGGACGACGCTGGGGCCAATTGTGGCCCCGCCCATGGGTCTCCTGGTCACGGCCGGTAGCGAACAGAGCCCTGGACTCGAACTTCCAGAATCTCTAGTGGCAGCAAGCTAGCACTGTGAAGCAGATTTCCTTAGACCATTGCAAGCCAGTCAGGATGGCCCCTGTAACTGACCTGTTGAATAAGTCCCCGGTGGCACTGTTTTTTTATTATTTTCGGCAGGATGCCTTTGGTCGTCCACCTTGTGCATTCCGTTTCTGTCTATTTTTATGAAATGTTTTATGATGAGTAAATTGGTCATACACGTTGCTCTATCTAGTAATTCTAGTCGATTTGTGATGGTCGGTGCAATTGAAACTGTGATTTCTACCTGAAATATGCACTTTTTTCTAACAAAAACTATCCTATACCATGAATATGTTATCAGACTGTCATCTGAAGAGGTTTTTTCTTGGTTAGTGGCTATCAATATCTTAGTTGAGCCGAATTGGTGATAGCACCTGAAGGAGTAAGAAACTGATGGAGTTAGAATAGTGGTGTATTTTGCTAACGTGTTTAGCTAATAGATTTACATATTTTGTCTTCCCTGTAAAACATTTTAAAAATCTGAAATGGTGGCTTTATTCACAAGATCTGTATCTTTCATCTGGTGTCTTGGACTTGTGATTTAATGATATTTAGATGCTATATCTACTTGTGAAGCTATGCTAGCTATGCTAATCAGTGTGTGGGGGTGGGGGGTGCTCCCGGATCCGGGTTTCTGAGGCAGTAGAGGTTTTTAAGTAACCCTATTTTGAGATGTGAGGTATCACGATCTCTTTCAATAATGGCAGGAATGGAGGAGGTCTTTATCCTAATAAGATTGCTAAGGCGAACACCGCCATGTTTAGTTTTGCCCAACCTAGGTCGAGGCAAGACAACAGTCTCAATGGGTATGGCTGAGCTGACTACACTGACTGGCTATTGGCAGACTCCACTAAGCTGGCAGGTTGGCTAACAGCCTGCTGCTGGCCTGAACCCTATTTATTGTGGGGCTAGAGGAGTTAGAGCCCTATCTATGTTGGTAGATAAGATGAGAGCACCCCTCCAGCTAGGATGGAGTCCGTCACTCCTCAGCAGGTCAGGCTTGGTCCTGTTTGTGGGTGAGTCCCAGAAAGAGGGCCAATTATCTACAAATTCTATCTTTTGGGAGGGCAGAAAACAGTTTTCAACCAGCGATTGAGTGCTGAGACTCTGCTGTAGAGCTCATCACTCCCCTAACTGGGAGGGGCCAGAGACAATTACTCGATGCCGACACATCTTTCTAGCTGATTTACACGCTGAAGCTATGTTGCACTTGGTGACCTCTGACTGTTTCATCCTAACATCGTTGGTGCCGACGTGGATAACAATATCTCTATACTCTCTACACTCGCCAGATTTAGCTTTAGCCAGCACCATCTTTAGATTAGCCTTAACGTCGGTAGCCCTGCCCCCTGGTAAACAGTGTATGATCGCTGGTGATTCGCTTTAAGTCTAATACTGCGGGTAATGGAGTCGCCAATGACTAGGGTTTTC